>NW_021604577.1:5849573-6014097 GCF_004785775.1 Grammomys surdaster
TGTGTGTGTGTATGTTTGTGTATGTGTGTATGAGTGTTTCACCTACTGCTATGTCTGTGAACCACATGTGTACATGGTGCACACAGAAGCCAGAGAAGTGGGTTGAATTTCCTGGGGTTGGAGTTGTAAGTGGTGTGAGCGTTCATGTGGGTGGTGAAAATCAAACCCAGATTATCTGGAGATGGATCCCAGGGCTGTCACCCTGGATAGGAATGCTGTTCAGTTCCTAGTGCGCACTTGATGGCTCACAACTGCCTGGAACACTAATTCCTGGGTATTTGATGTTTCCTTCTGGCTTCTGTGAGTACCAGTGTAATGCTTATGACTTACATATGTACAAGCACTCACACATTGAAATAAATAATCTTTTAAAAATATGATAAGTTGCTGAACTTTCTATAAAGTTATTTCCCCCTCCAGTTTTTAGAGATTCTCGGTTGGCATCACTATTTTACTTTTCATGTAGTTTCTACATTTATCTTTTATGTTATTTATTTATTTTTTTGTTTTTTATACAGAAATCGATAAGGTTCCTGTGGCTATACTGACAACATTTTTTTCTTTCCAAATGGCCTCTAGATACTTTAAGATCAAGACAATGTATTTCCTTACTTTTTGTTATTTCAAAGATTGGTTATTTCTTAACAATACTTTGTAATGTTTAATCTTATGTACTTGTTTTCCTGTTTTACTTAATCTTTCAAAAATTCAGCTTTTATTGAGAACGCTTATTTTTATGTTCATCTCGTTTAATTTACTGCCTGGTTGTTCCCTTTTTTTTTCTTTTTAACTTTACTACTTTAAAAGCAATTTCTATTTGTACATGAATTTTAGTGTTTAGAGTTTCTTTAGCTTCACATCCATCTGCCACCCCATTTCCAGCCCTCTACCCTGAGTGGTGCTTTGGTTACCACTGATGAACATGCTCTGATACATCGTGTTCTTTTGAACTACAGGACTTAGGGTAAAACATGTATAATGGCATCTATTCTATAGAATTTTAACTTCTACACTATGTAGGCCCATTTCTACCCCACTGCAGGGCACAGCTGCTTGGGAGGTGGAAAGCAGAGTTTGACTAAGCTTATTGGTGCCAGGGCACAGTCTGAGATGTGGGAAACTCAGAGTTGGTTGAGGTCCCCAGGACTGCAACAAGGCTGTGTCCATGGGCTTCTCAGACTCTTGGAAATCTAGGTGCTGCTGGAAGCCATGAAAGAGCAGAGAAAGAGTCTGGCCCATGGTCTGGGGACAGTATGGAGCATCAGTTGGGCCCAGAGTAGGAGGGAAGAGGAGCACTGGCTGGTCTGGTCTGGGGACAGTATGGAGCATCAATTGGGCCCAGGGTAGGAGGGAAGAGGAGCACTGGCTGGTCTCAGTTGTGATTGTCCTTAGCTTGGTGGAGGCAGGCTTGGTGGTGTTTGTGACTGGGAGTGCAGAGAGGTCCTCTGTGGGAGATTAGGCTGGGGATCTGTAAGCAAAACCCTTCTTCATAGCTCACCATGGCAGATCTTGATAAATTGAGACAGTCCCTGGTTCTTTAGGTACCTCATTCGCGTGGAAAATTCTATCTTGATCCTATGTGACCATAGAACAGGTTTCTTTTTATGTGAGAATCATGGCACATATTCCACATCAGAAGTTGGGCAGGGAACTGGGAGTCACCTAAGCCTCAATTGTGAACCTACCAAGTCTCCATATGAAGTGTTATCTTAGAGACTTACTGGTGAATAAGCTCAGACTTTCTAGCTCTATTTGAACTCTGGCTGGCTGGTTCAACTTAGCTGTTTCGGCCCCAACTCCTCTCCAAGAGGACTGATTCAAATTGGCTTCTCTCAGTTTTATACTGAATTTCTCTGCTTTGCCTCAAAATAACTAACAATTTGTTCTAATTTTCTGGCTCCTTCTCATTCTTTGGCTTGTTTTATCTTCAACTGCAAGCTGTCTCTGTAAAGTTGTCCCAGTAAAATACCCCTTCCTAAACTGCTTTCTTTTTCCCATGTAGTTCCTTAAATAGACTCTCTTTCCCGTACTTTTTTCTTGAAAATTGGGCTTTTCTTTTCCCTGACTCATTCTTCAAAACTTTTCTGTGATTCATCACTTTGTCTGATCCTGAATTTGATGTGACGTTCAGACAAGGCTGCTTCCTTCTACAAAGTAACTTTACTTTGATTACTGGAGATTAATGTGTGTTCATATTCCAGCCAGGGGAATTAAAAGAGTGTCATTCGTGCCAGATCACACAGATTGAAAAGATCCTCGGATGTGATCTGTTGCTAGAGCAGCCATGCTGTTAGATTAAAATTCCTCTACAGAGATGCAATACATACATCTACTCACCATAGATAGATAGCCATGACAGATTAAAGTATAAATATCATCAAAGTCCAATTTGGTGAAATAATGAATTTTATTACTGTTATTTATTGGAGCAGAAATGACCCAAAGATAGGTGCATCACCAAAGCCCACCTCAGCATGAGTGATGGCTTATAAAATCTGGGAACGTAGAGCACACTGCACAGCCTGTAGGCAGCTCAATATGTTGAAGAGTATCCTTTCTAAATCACTCAGTTGGTCTGAATCTCTTCCAGGCAGCTGCTCTGATCTTAGAGCCTTCTTTGCAGCTTACCTTGTCTGAGATTCTTTTTGGCCCCTTCAGCTCTACTCTTATGCAAATGACTCAGCTTTTATTGCTTACTCAGGCACGGATGGGCCTATGGAATCTGGTCAGTTTCATGGACTTCTTGAAGCCATTCTGGGTTGCCTGGCTTCCTACTGGTTGGAATGTTTTAATATCAGAGGAATCTGTTATTCAATAAATTCTTCCCACATCATTTATTAATTCTTCTTCATCATATTGCCTTTGCTTCTTTTTTAAAGAGTAGATACTTACATTCATGTTGGTCTGATTCTGAATATGTTCTCTTGTTCAGCTTTGACTTCTTTTATTGGATTTACCTAAATCAGGAAATATTTTCCATTTTTGCTAATATTCAGATAATTCCAACATATGTTTTATGTCTTAGAGTGTCTATCTTCTGTATAATTTTTGTATTTGTAATCATCTTCTGTATATTTTCTATTTTAAAGTGCTCTTAACTGGATCATGTATATACTATGCTATAACAATAATTCATCATAACTCTAATACTAGCTATGTTTATTTAGTCCCTTAAAATAAAAAAAATGAGCTGCTGATACATTGAGTCATGTATGCTTCATGCTAAGTAATAAAAAGCAGCATTCAAGGGTTCCAAACATTATAATACTTTGTGGAAATGTAAGGTTATGGGGCAGAAATATTATTAGACATTATGTAACAATTGAACACTTACAGTAGCAGTAGGAGATACTTTGACATAGGTGAAAATGTTGTGTGTCAGAATCATGTTTCTATTATAACTAGTACAATTATACCTAGGAAATTGTGTGTGTGTGTGTGTGTGTGTGTGTGTGTATTTTCAAGAGTCTTTATAGTTTCATGATTTTAAAAATGTCTAACTTTCCTACTTTCTATCACTTCATCTTGAGTAGGTAACTTTTGCTTTACTGTAGACTGCCCTAACAATACCCTTTCTACTGTTGAAAAACAATGTTGGTTTGTATTTTTTTTTAATTTTGTATAGCAAAGGGGTTAATTTTACCTCTCTTTTTCTTTTCATTGTTCCTAAGATTTTCATGATCTTGAATTTTTTCAGCCCTCAAAGCAAACTTTAGTATCAGTGTAACAAAGACATCCTGGTTAAAATGGAGTCAGGTTTTGACTAAGTGGGGAATGTATGCTTGGTATTTCTCTCTCTCTCTCTCTCTCTCTCTCTCTCTCTCTCTCTTTCTCTCTCTCTCTGAATCCATTCATATAAATTTTTCATTATTATATTTACTTAAAAGTTAACAACATTTATATGGAATGTATTAGCTATAAAAAATTTATTACAAGATTTTCTGATTCCTTTAATGTTTTATATTTTAATATGGTGACTCAGACTCATCTAACATGAAAATAATTACATTTCTTAATTTCTGAAAAATAGTAATATGGGCAATTACATTAAAATATCATTAAAGAAAAGTACATTCTCCAGTAATATTTCTATTGCTGGAATCTGCATTTTCACTTAAAATAAACTTCAAATATCTGTGGTAAACATATCACTAAGATATTATTTTTACTTAAGATTGCCTAACATTCCAAAACTTCAAAAGTGTTTTTATTTTATTTACAACTTCAGGATTCCAAGTTCAGTGTACTCTTCCTCCCTAGTAAACATGTTATTATTCACTTCAGTATAAACAAGGAGCTGCTGAGTCTATATTGACAAGATCATTCATATCTGCCAATTTAATGTTATTGTTTAGATTGGTTGTATAGTTTATTTTACACTCATTGCATCTTTATTGACTTAGTTTAATAATTGATAATAGATGGTCTTGGTATGGAAACTTTAATATTCTGTGTTTGGTGAATGCATGTAAACACATAATGCACACTTGCCAGTTTGTTCACTTCACATCCTGATGTATAAACAGGCTCAATTCACTAATTAAACAAAAATAATTGACTAAGCAAAACTATTGATACTTTATTTAACTGCTGCACAAAGTATTTTTCTTCAGAATTTGCATTTAGTTACTGTATTAGTCTTTCATACCTGTATTCATTATGGCGGAAACTGGGGCTTAAGAAGCTTGTATACTTTACTCACACTATAAATAGGATTGGTAGGGATGACGTTATGGTTTAAGTACATAATATCATACTTAACTCCGTTATAGTTTGAAACTTAGTGGATTAAAGAAATTTCATTTGTTTTTCAATAATAAGAAACATTTCATATCAGATAGAATTTCATCTAAGATTTACTTTCGCAATTACTATAGGGGACTACTCAGATCCCAAGAGTTGACATTTTCAAGACCGAGTACAATCTTTTTTTCTTATTGGATATTTTATTTATTTACATTTCAGATGCAATCCCCTTTCCCCATTTCCCCTCCGTAGAAAACATCTATCATATCCCCCTTCCTCCTTTTTGCTTTTATATCATTTTAATTACATGCAAGTATTAAGATCAGTTCTAGGTTGAGGAATTAGCAATACAATAGATGCAATAGTCAAAGAATAAGCAATACAATAAACATAAATAGTCAATGAACAATCAAGGCAATAAATAAAGTTCCATGATCACTGTTTCTAAGGGCTTATCAGGATAGTCAAAATATCTGAGCCTAGTTTCCAGTACTAACCCAAAGTCATTTTCATGTCTGAAGCCTACTTCCTTGTTCTAGCCTATGACTTAGATTCCTGCCTAAAATTGCTTCTTTGTTCTAGTCTAATGTTAGATTCCTGCCTGAAGCTCACTTCCTTGTCCTTGGTCAGTGTCATATTCCTGCCAAGCAGCCCATTTCCTTGTCCTTGGCCCATGTTAGATTCTTGCCAAGCAGCCCCATTTTTAATTTCATAAACAAGACTGAGCCTCTCTTAGGTCATTCTGACAAAAATGCCTTTTTTTTACCCATCATGGAATATGCATTATCGAAAGCAATGCACTTATGTCTTAGGTTGGTAAGGTTTTGTGCAGAATCTTACTCATCCTTGGCTTGCCAGTCTGTTAATTTAATAACTCTGTTTGGAGATCCATTTTCAGGTTCAAGCCATGTACTTTGGCTGCCAACATGTTGATGTTGCTAAAGACAAACTTTCAGATGTTAGGCAGGAATAAAAGTATCCCCAGGACAGAAAGGGCTAACATGATCAAGCTATATATGCCATTCTTGAAGCTTGACCAAAATAGAAATACTGATCTCAGACCATGGGTAATTTTATCAGTAGTATCTACTGCATCAAAAGCTCAGCAGAGCAGCATTCTTTAAATTCATAAGCTTACTATGCAATGTTAAAACATCCAGAGAGGTGTTAGAATTACACTGCAAGTACCTTTAAACTTTTTCCTAATTATAAATGACTATCACTGTAAATTTTAGAACTAGCATGAATCCAATGGTATTTGGCATGACACTTGAGATGGCTCCTTACTCTTAAACTCTGAACTACCTTCCCATAATTTGAATAGGATAAAGAGCATCAATTCATTGTTCCAAATGTCTATCTAAATCCTCTTGTATATTCAATGTATGATTTTTTTACTAAATGATTAACAAAAGTAGCTGTCTTAACTTCTTGTGTCAAAGCAATTGCAGAAGCAGTGGTGCTAGCAATTAATGTAATTAAATCTTTTAAACCAGCAGTAATCAAGCCTGCTACCCTCTTGCTTCTGCTTAAAGCCTGACTCACTTCTTCTGAAACAATCTTTTTTTTTAAATTAGATTTTTTCTTTATTTACATTTCAAATGTTAGCCCCTTCCTGGTTTCTCCCCAGAAACACCCTATCCTATCCCCTCTCCCTTGCTTCTATGAGGGTGTTCTCACCATCCACCCAGTCCAGGCTCCCTGCTCTGGCACTTCCCTACCCTGGGGCCTTTCCTCCCACTGATGCTCGACAAGGCCATCCTCTGCTACATATGTGGCTGGAACCATAAATCCCTCCGTGTGTACTCTTTCATATTATTGTTCTTTTGGGGGATTGCAAACCCCTTCAGCTCCTTCAGTCGTTTTCCTAGCTTCTCCATTGGGGAACCCACTGGGGACTCCATGCTCAGTCCAATGTTTGGCTGCTAGCATCCACCTCTGTATTCATCAGTCTCTGGTAGAGCCTCTCTGGAGACAGCTCCTCGGACAGGCTCCTCTTAGCGTGTACCTCTTGGCATCTACAATAGTGTCTGGATTTGGTGACTGTATATGGGATGGATCCTCAGGTGAGCCAGTCTTTGGATGGCCTTCCCTTCAGTCTCTGCTCCACACTTGTCTCCCTATTTGCTCCCATGAGTGTGTTGTTCTCTTTTCTAAGGAGGACCAAAGTACCCACACTTTGGTCTTCCTTCTTCTTGCGCGTCATCTGGTCTGTGAATTGTATCTTGGGTATTCTGAGCATTTGAGGTAATATCCACTTATCAGTGAGTGCCATAAAGATTTTTCAGATTAAAATCAGTCATTCTGCTTTTTACATTTTAGAAAATTGTAAAATCATGTTACTAGCCATCCAAGTACTTACCTCCTCTGTTTAACAAAATATACTTATCTTAACACATGTATTGGAACCACATTATCTTTTTCAATTAAGAGAAAAGATCCTGGGGACAACAACCAACTTAAGCACACTGGTTAATGAGTGGATGATGCATAGGATGCATGACTAATAGAGGGATAATCAATCATAAAGAAGCACTTCATGTAATATTTACAGGAAATAGTTGACACTGGAGAGCCTGTATTCAGTTCAATAAATATGGTATATTTTCTCTCTTAGGCAGAGAAACTATATTATTTTCAAAGGACATGAGAGTAGAAATGGAGAAAAGAGGAGACAAGGGGAGACAGAGAAGAAAGACTGATGAAAAACTGAATATTCTGAAGGCACCATGTGTATATGTATAAAAATATCACAATAAAATTCTTTTTGCCTAAATAATAAGATTTAAAAGCAAAAAATTTGCAAGACTCCTGTCAGCACATTGCATAAATTCATGCAAAATGAATCCATGTCTAATAACAAATAAACTCTTTTCTATACACTAGTGATACTAGAATGTAAGCCAATTTTGTATATGTCTCTCTTCTCTAGCATACATAATGAAAACTTGTTGGCAAAGTTTATTTTAAATTCTATTTGTGTGTGTGTGTGTGTGTTTGTAGATAGATAGATAGATAGATAGATAGATAGATAGATAGATAAAGAGAGAGGAGGAAAGAGAGACAGGGACAAAAACAGAAGCTTAGAAAATAAAAATTAAAGAATATTTATGTAGTTTAAGAGTGTTTCCAGAAAAAGTCAACTTAAAACTTATGCAAGCAGTTTTCACTTGTATGAAAATTTAGAAGAGAATTTGAACTATGGCATTAAGAAATGAAAATGATATTATTTTAAGGAATTATAAGTTTGTGACTATCTCAAATGTCTTTTGGTAAAAAAAATTGCTTTTACATTAAATTTCATAATGGTCAAGAACTGATATTCATATAGAACTATATATTTATACATATACTTCATATATATATATATATATATTTCACAATTTCACATTACATGAATTTATAATGTGTACAATTGAATATAATATGTAAAAGTAAATAATAATAAATTCCAAAAAGCACTGTTTTTGAAAGCGATGTCATGAGTCTTTTTCACATGAAATTAGATGAATGCCATTATTTTAGTCATTTTGGTATTCAGGTTTTCCTTACTTGTTCTAGGTCTTGATCTAAAAGGCAATACAGCTGGGATTAACAGGTATTTACAAGAGAGTGTGCCTGTGCAGACACAACTAAATGATTTGCCAGGATTCCTATGCTCTACGAACAGTACATGGGATATATCTGTTCTCTGGGAATTTACATGGAATTTAAAGGGGGAAATATTCACAAATAAACAACATGGAAATCATATCTTTAGAAATCAATGTTAATGAGAGAATTTATAGCAATCAAGTTTTAGAGAGTTGATAGTTTTGGATGAGTTCTCTGAGAAGGATGTGAAAAGGGGCCTGAATCCTCTGCAAGGGTGAGCCTCAAAGCTACTATGGAGTAAGAATTCCAGGCCAAGAGACAGCAGATCTCCACGCTTTGGAACAGCACATGTATGCACAGTGATGACCAATGAATTCCTCACAATAAGTGTCAGCAAAATGTGGAGAGTTCTTATAATTATTTCTAAGTTCAGTTAGAGGCTGGTAAATGCATGCAAGACAGAAACCCAGAATTGTATCTTGAAGATAAATGGCAAGGATTGGGATATTTAAACAAAGACATTGATTCTGATTCCTGTTCCCAAGGCTGACGCTGAGTTCCATGTGAAGTCATTATGGCAAGAGTGGAGGTCAAACTCTCACTCTTTCTTCTTGATCTCTCCTAAGAAATGGTGATTGTTAAATACATGCATGTAGCAGTGAAAAGAATTCCAGATGCTTCTGATTGATAAGTTAACTTGGTCTCACCCAGGTTTATTTGTTTGTTTGTTTTTGTTTTGTATTGTTTTGTTTTTGTTTGTACTGTATATGCGTACAAACCTTCCATAGTTTCATGTACTTCTGTAAGAAAATAGGAGAGCTGGTATTCTTTTAAACTGGAATCCCTTCATTAAAATCTTCTAAATAAGTGAATGACAGAGACATAGTTCTTTCATACTTGGTAGACCTCCTTTTTCTTACAGTATTGACTAATTTATGATCTCTACATATTTCAATTATCTCAGCATACACGATAACATTCTGAGAACTTTATATTTGCATTGTCACATAGGGTTCTGGAATAAGGTATGGACCATGGGCTCTTAACCTTTCCTGGAAAAGCAAAGATAGCATTATATATTCTACATGCCACCAGTGTTAAGCTTCATTTCTGTATAGTCATCAAATACCCTGCAGACAATCTGTTACATCCATCTCAGCTCACTTTGTGAAAACTGGTATACAAGACGAAGTAAAAAAATATGTTGAAAAGGAAACAGTTTGGTAGAGTACAGCAATTAGACAGAGGTCTTCACAAATGCTGTGTACTCTGCCACTGGCTCAATCCACAAAAACAGAAACAGGTCTAGTAGTCCAGGTTTTATTAATGCATTCTAAGATAAATCTTTATTTTTATGAAACGAAACTCTAACTACATAATTTATCCTTTTCCTTTTCTTCCTTCTCACAGTTTCTGTGCATCATTTCTGTATCTCGATTTCATGGCCTTTATCTCTTTAACCATGTTCTATCATTAACACATTTCAAGCAGAAAGATGAAGAGCCATATTTCCTGTTCAATGTATATTTAGACAGTGAACATAGAAAGGAAAAATAAGACACATGTCTTAAGGCTGTTAAACTGACCTCGCATATACTGTTGAACAAATGTTTATTGTTTTGCTTTGGTTTTCTAGAACTTTCCCCCTTTCTTATTGTTTCTGAAAACTGCTTTTGCTCTGAATCACGGAGTCTGGTGAACATGTTCTCTGCCATTAGAAAGAATTTGTTCTATAAGGAAAGGGAAAAAATAGAGAAAAACTAGAAAAGATGGGGCAGGACATGCAGATGAGGTCCTGCAGGGCTCTAGTCCAAGCAGCTCTGTCCTGTGTTTTAAACAAGAGAATACCTTATAAAGCTTCTGCTTGGTCTGAACTCTGTTAGCAAAGAATACTTAACACTTATTCATTTTCATCTTGAGATAAGCTCAAACATGCTAAAAATTATGTCCTGATTCATTATCCTTTACATGGCATATTTTTATATTATCTATATTAATGACCGAGACACTACATAATGTATTAAGTACTTGCATAATGGTATTCATATTGCTTGTGAGAGTCTTACTTACGTAACTTTTGATGAGTTTAACTACTACTACACAGAGAAGATAAGTGACATCAATGGCCAAACATATACAAACAATATTTGCATGCTAAAAATTTCCATATTTGCATTGAAGTCCAACTATTCACTAGAGTCTGTAATAAATATGTTATATTCTCATATGCCTTACCAATACATAGAATTTTATAGTGTATTTTTAAAACTTAACATGAACTTGTGAAATTATTTTTTACTTTGTTTCACATTAAAAAAAATTTAATTAGAAAAATGAAAGAGAAAGGCATCTTCTCACAAGGAGGAACCAAAAGTTCCCTTCTGAGAAAACAGACTCAAACGCCAAAGAACATCACTTGGAGGGCAATTGCAGACTGACAAGGTACACAGTCTCACACCCTGTGGCTTTTGCATATATAACTGGACACATTCGGTGAGAGAGGTTCACAGGTGACACTTACTAGGGGCAGTTCTGCCAGTTGTAGTGGCTCACAACTTTAATTCCAGCAGAGGCAGATGCAGGAGAATCTCTGAGTTTGATGTCAACCTGATCTCAGTAGTTGAGTTCCAGGACAGCCAGAACTACAGGGTGAGGTGAGAGTCTGTTTCAGAACAAACAAACCAATAAATAAATAAATCAACAAAACGCTAGCATCAGTTCTTGCTGCCATGTCATTTGAAGTCATAAAATACCAATTCCAATCTAACCATTCACCAAGAACCTCCAATGTTATTTTTCCAGTCATAATCATTTCTCACCAAAAGACTGCAGTGCCTTCTAATCTCATCTTCTGTTTCCTTCTTTTGTTCATTTCAGGTTAGAGTAGTGCTGTAAAACAAAAGGACACAATCTTATTTCTTAGTTAAAAGCCTTTATAATTTTCCACATTAGAGTAAAGTCAAACTCAAAAGAATGCTTTACTAACCTTCTGGAACATTTGCTTCTCTCTAGGTCCCTGACCCCATTATTTGGCCTTTTTGTTTTTATTCTGTTCAGTCTGAAGAAATGCCATACTGTCCCTTTTTCTGTATCTTGAACACTGTGTATCAGCCAGTAATTCTCTTGGACTTGATAGCCCCTGGGTTGGGACAACTTTTCTGACATGCCCATGACTCTATCTCAGCTTCTATATTAAAATTCATATATTAATTTGTATACTGATTTCAGGGATTCTTTTGTTAATTGTAAATACTTTTTCATACAAGATATTCAAATTATAATTTGCCCTCTAACATCTCCTTTTAGATTCTCCTTACTTCCATACTTACCCAAAGCTACATTCTTTCTTTCCCTCTCTCATTAACCCAGGATACCGAAAATTATTCTCAACTGTAAGAAAACTTCTGGGGGAATCACCATCCCTGAACTCAAGCTCTACTGCAGAGAAATAGTGACAAAACCCGCATGGTATTGGTACAGAGACAGACAGGTAGATCAATGGAGTAGAATTAAAGACCCAGAATTAAACCCATATACATATGGTCACATGATTTTTGGCAAAGAAGCCAAAACCATTCACTGGAAAATAGACAGCATATTTAACGAATTATGCTGGCTCAAGTGGTGATCAGCATGTAGTGATGAATTCATTTTCATTCTTCTACATGCTGACCACCACTAGAGCCAGCACAATTCATTGAATATGCTGTCTCTTTTCCACTGAATGGTTTTGGTTTCTTTGTAAAAAATCACATGATCATATGAAAGAGGGGCTATTCGGAAAATGTTCCATCTGTGGATCCATCTCATGTGCAGTCATGAAACACAGACACTGTTGTAGATGCCAGAAAGTGCATGCTGACAGGAGCCTGTTTTAGCTGTCTCCTGAGAGGCTCTGCAAGAGCCTGACATATGCAGAGGTAGATGCTAGCAGCCAACCATTGAACTGATCACAAGGTCTCCAGTGGAAGGGTTAGAGAGAGGACTGAAGAGTTAAAGGGGTTTGCAGCACCATCTGGAGAGAGACAATACCAACCAGAGCTTCCAGGGTCTAAACCTCCATCCTGGGAACACACATGAAGAGACCCATGGCTCCAGCCTTATATGTAGTGAAGGATGGCCTTGTTGGGCATCAGTGGGAGAGAAGGCCCTTGGTCCTGAGATGCTGCAATGTGGGGGAATTCGAGGTGGGAGTGGATGGGTCAGTGAGGCACACCCTCATAGAAGAAGGAGGAGGGAGGATTGAATAGGGGGCTTTTGGGGAAGGGAATGGGGAAGGGGGATAACATCTGAAATGTAAGTAAATAAAACACCTATTTAAAAAGAAGAAAAAAGAAAATGAATCCATTCTCATCTCCTTGTACAAAACTCAAGTCCGAGTAGATCAAGGATCTCCATATTAAACCAGATACAGTGAATCTAATAGAAGAGAAAATTCAAAAGAGCCTCGAACACATGGTCACAGGAGAAAATTTCCTGAACAGAATAGCAATGGGTCAGGGTCTAAGATCAACTGTAGACAAATGGAATCTCATAAAATTGAAAAGCTTCTGTAAGGCAAAGGACACTGTCAATAGGACAAAAGGGCAAACTACAGATTGGGAAAAGAACTTTAGCAACCCTACATCCAATATTGGACTAATATCCAAGATATACAAAGAACTCAAGAAGTTAGACTCCAGACAACCAAATAACCCTATTAAAAATGGGGTACAGAGATAAACAAAGAATTCTCAAATGAGGAAACTTGAATGGGTGAGAGACACCTAAAAAAATGTTGAACTTCCTTAGTCATCAGGGAAATGCAAATCAAACTAGTCGACCCTCTAATTCCACCTCCTACAAGTCAGAATTTCTAAGGTCAAAAACTCAGGTGACAGCAGATATTGATGAAGATATGGAGAAAGAGGAACACTCCTTCATTGCTAGTAGGATTGCAAGGTGGTACAACCACTCTGGGAATCAGTCTGACATTCCTCAGGAAACTGGACATATTATTACCTGAGGACCCAGATATACCACTCCTAGGCATATAACCAAAAGATACTCCAACATATAACAAGGACACATGCTCCACTAGGTTCATAGCAAACTTATTTATAAAAGTCAGAAGCTGGAAAGAACTCAGATGTCCCTCAACAAAGGAATGGATACAGAAAATGTGGTACATTTACATAATGGAGTACTAACCAGTTATTAAAAATAATGACTTCATAAAATTCACAGGCAAATGGATGAAACTACAAAGTATCATCCTGAATGAGGTAATCCAGTCACAAAAGGACACACATGAAATGTACTCAATGATAAGTGGATATTAGGGAAAAAGCTCAGAATACTCATGACAATATGAAGATCAAGAAGAGGGAAGTCCAAAGTGTGGAAGCTTCAGTCCTATTTAAAAGGAGGAACAAATTAATCAGAATACTCACAGACAATATGAAGATCAAGAAGAGGGAAGTCCAAAGTGTGGAAGCTTCAGTCCTATTTAAAAGGAGGAACAAATTAATCACAGGGGGTGGAGGGAGGAAGGGAACTGGGAGGGAGAGAAGAGGGGGAGGGAAATGGGCAGCAGGATCAAGTGTAGAAGGAGACAAGAGAAGAACAGTGGGTCAGGAAATTGAACAGAGGTGTGTAGCATTGGGGGACGGAGAACTGTGGGTAGCAACTAGAAAGTCCCTGATGCCAGGAAAGCTAGACACAGAACCCTATGGGGGATGACATTAGCAGAACAACAAAGGGGAGAAAGAACCTGTAGAGACCATATCCAGAGATTAGACATGACCCTCGGTTAAGGGATGTGGACACCCACCCATCTCAAATATATTAACCCAGGTTTGTTCCTGTGTCAAAGAAATGCAGGGACAAAGAGTGGAGCAGAGACTGAAGCAAAAGCCATACATAGACTGCCCCACCTAGAGACTCATCCCATCTGCAGACACCAACCCCAGACACTATTGCTGAAGCCAAGAAGTGTTTGCTGGCAGGAGTGTGATACAGCTGTCCCCTGAGAGGGTCAGCCAGAGCCTGACCAATACAGATGCAGATGCTCATAGCCAACTATCAGACTGAGCCATGAGACCCCAAAGGAGGAGTTAGGGGAAGGACAGAAGGAGCTGAAGTGATTTGCAACCTATAGGAAGAACAACAATATCAACAATCCCCCACAGCTCCAATGGACTAAACCACCTACCAAACAGTACATATGGAGGGACCCATGGCTCCAGCTGCATATGTAACAGAGAATTGCTTTATCTGGCCTCAATGGGAGGGTGGTCCCTTGGTTCTGTGGAGGTTTGATACTCCAGCATAGGGGAATACTAGGGTGGTAAGGCTGAAGTGAATGGGTGGGTTGGTGAGCACTCTCATAGAAGAAGGGGCAGGGCTGATGGGATAGGGGTTTGTGGATGGCAAACCAGGAAAGGGAATAACATTTGTAAATAAATAAAATAACCTAATAAAAATAAAATAAAATAAAATTTTAATGTATCCATCAAAAAGCGAGTTCCTCCTGGGAGTGGGGGGATGAAAGGCTTAACTTCCATATACGATTTAGGTGCAATTTTAAAATGTTAATTGAAATCACATTTCTGGTTTCTCCAAATTCCAAGAAACCATATTTCCACACAAAACCAAAGAATCTTAGCAGGCAGACACATTTATTGAGAACAAAAACCATTCACAATAGTATGATAAGAAACCGAAGAGAACAAACTGAAAAAACCACAAGGGTCATGCTGTCACCAGTGTGAGTACAAACAGCAATATCACTTATTGCGTGACTTTCTTACTACTATCCACAGCAACTGGTGTGGAGAGTGAAGATCCTGAAGCACAAAACTACACATGTCATGCATATTTAATACAGATATAAAGAATGAAAACTGACAATCAATTCATTTATAAAACTACCCATGAAAGTTCTCAAATGATCAACTTCAGGCTTCAGAGCCTATATTTTATTTCTATAGAATTATCTCATAGCAAATATCTCTGATGCTAGAAAGTTGAAATTGTTATCTACGTGTTTCATTTGTATGTATAAAATATGATAAAGTAGCATAAAAACGTTCCATCCTAATCAGAGAACACAATCTCAAAGAATGTCTTTAATAATTTATTAAAGGGCTTTGAGGGAAGAGTTTTCAGTTACAGCAATGTTTCAAGATTGAAGTACAATAACACTGCTGTGTTTCACTATCTAGAGCAGTAAGTACCTGCTACATAGGCAAGAAGCCACTGTAGGAATTGTGAGATTGGATTAAAGATATCCAAGTACTGCTGAATATGTACCTTAGAAATTGAATTTGAAGAATATAATTTCCATAATCAAAAATTTCAAAGATTATTTGAGTCATATTTTATAGTGAGCATGTAATTGAATATACAATTTTCAAAGAAGAAATGAAATAATTCTTGTATATGTTACGTAGTAATAATATTAAACGTTTTTCAAGACTTATTTTGATGTTTTGTGAAGTCAATTTTAAATTTAAATTACTATTTGTAATGCAAATGGTCATAATATCAAATGAACATATTTTAGTCTTTGCTATTACTTTAATTTTCATATATTTCTACTTTAATTAAGTGTATCTTTTCTCTACATATTCAAATACTTTTTTCACTAGAAACATGTTTCAAAAAGTTAATCCATTCCTCTCATATC
Organism: Grammomys surdaster; assembly: GCF_004785775.1. Lineage (NCBI taxonomy): Eukaryota > Metazoa > Chordata > Mammalia > Rodentia > Muridae > Grammomys > Grammomys surdaster. The sequence continues at coordinate 5,865,583 of NW_021604577.1, forward strand.
TCATGGTGACCATTCTTGCATAATTGCTTAGAACAGAATTAATGGGATGATCACTTTACTCTCTTAAAGATAAGCAGCTTCAGGATGCAGCAAGTCATTGGCCTATTTTTTTCCTCCTAAATCTAAGTTTAAAGAAGACAAAGATACAATTTTTATTTAAAATATTAACATTCTTCCATGAAGAGTTAATGACATTTTCCATAGTATCTGATTTACTGGCTAGAGGCCCTTATATTAGAGGATGAGATACATTGTAGTTAACAATACCTACTCATTCACTGAAAACCAGTGGAAACCACTTAAATGTTGGCGCTTTCTGTTTGACTTTGTTCTGGTATGGGTAAGCACTGAGAACAAGGATTGTACATTTGTTTGCTTTAAAAAATACTTGGTTTATTTTACTTTATGTATGTGGTATTTCGCCTGCATGAATGTTTGTGTTATCCAATGTATGCAATGCCCATGGTAGACAGAAGTAGATGTTGGATCCACTGGAATCATCTTACAGACAGTCGTGAACTGATGTGTATGTGTTGTGAATGAAACACAAGTCCTTTTGATGAACAGCCAATGTTCTTAATCACTGAGCCATCTCCCTAGTCTCTGTTTGTTTGAATAGATGCTTTCAAGAAAAGAATTACTGATATACTCACCTCACCATGTCAATACCATTTTATTATTTCATAAAATAATATCTATTAAATTGTTTATCCAAGTAAGTTAAGTGGGGCCATTGCATAAAATTATCCATTGTGGTAAAAGTAAAATGAAAGAATATTTTTTTTCTTTTTAATTTTTTGCTCAACCTTAGTGATAAGGGACATGGTATGACCAGTTGTTTCCTCCATCTTTTTTGATCTCATTCTTCACATGTAGAAGCTTTAGGTATTCAATGTTGATTGCTCAGACAGAGGCCAGACCTAATAGGGTTGCAAGAGTTTCTCTTTATAGTGAAATGGAGAAAGAAGCTACTCTTGGAATATACATGATACAACTCACAGACAGTGGGAAGCTCAAGAAGAAGGAGGACCAGAGTGTGAATGCTACAGTCCTTCTTAGAAGGGACAACAAAATACTCTCAAGAGGAAGAGGGTCGGAGCAATTTTTGAGGAAGAGAGGAGAGGGAGGGAAAAGGGGAGATAACATGCAGAGGATCAGGAAATTGATTAGAGGTGTGTAGCAATGGGGGATGAGGAACTGGGTGTAGCCACTAGAAAGTCTCAGATGCCTGGAAAGCAAGAAACTTCCCGGACTCAGTGGGGATGAGATTACCAACAAAGGGGAGGGAGAACCTGTAGACACCATATCCAGAGGTTATGCAAGGCCGTTATTGGGGATGGTGTCCCACACTCAACACCAACCCAGATTTGCTCCTCTCTAAAGAAAATTCAGGGACAAAGTGTGGAGCAGAGACTGAAGGAAAGGTCATCCAGATACTGCCCCACCTGGGGATCCATCCCATATATAGACTCCAAATCCAGACACTATTGCAGATGCCATGAAGTGCCTGCTGACAGAAACCTGATATAGCTGTATCCTGAGAGGCTCTGCAAGAATATGGCACTTACAGATGTGGATGCTAGCAGTCAACCATTGGACAGAACATGGGGACCCCAGTTTAGGAGTTAGAGAAAGGACTGAAGGAGCTAAAGGGGTTTGCATGGCTCCAGTTGCATATGTAGCAAAGAATGGCCTTATCTGGCATTAGTGGAAGGAGAGACAGTTGGTCCTGTCAAGGCTCTATGCCCCAGTGTAGAGTAATGTCAGGGTGGTGAGGTGGGAGAGGGTGGGTGGGTAGAGGAGCACGCTCATAGAACCAGGGGGAGAGGGGATGGGATAAGAGTTTTGTGGAGGGAAAACCTGGAAAGGGAATAACATTTGAAATGTAAATAAATAAAATATCCAATTAAAGAAAGGAAAAAAATTAAACTACCTTCAGAGTTTGAGGTCTTCTGTGGTTTGAATTTGCTAGTCATTAGTCTCATGGTCCCACCCTGTGTAGTTGAACCAGCAAGTCCAGCACTGGGCTACTGATTGAAATTATTTACTCCACACAATAAATTAATACCTGAGTCAACTCATATTCTAGGTTTTTCTGTTTTGTCTGATGTCCATTACTTGCCCAATGATCTTTATCCTGCTGTTTGACCAGGGCCACAGAAGCCACTGCAGTAACAGGTTTTGGGAAATTTAATGGTGGGAGAAATTGTGTAAATAGCATTTAGACTTTTTGGAAGAACATGCTACTAAAGTATAGCTTGATGGATAGAGAGAATTATACTGCATAACGTCCCGTTGGTAATGCTTTCCAGTTACAGATCAGCATCAGTTAGAAAACCAAACAAGAACATCTGTGGCGGTACTGTGTGGATGTAATCAAAGAGATTTGTGTTAGGAGAAAAACATGAGTAGAAACTGCACAACAACCTTGTGTGATAGCTGAGTGCATTCTTGAAGACACCAGTTGGAGGCTCAGAAAGAAGAGTCAAGAACAGAATGATCTATCACACAGGACCTCTTCGTTTAGAGCAGCATATTTTTGAGGAATACTGTTCATGAATCTTGCCCTAAAACCATTACCTTACACAGAACATAGACAACTCACTGACCTCTACACTCTAACTATTCTTATGTAGTAGCAAGGCCACCTATGAATGTGACACAGAAAAGCTGAAATTACATCAAGGAAATGGACCAGTAAACTGCATTGAAAAAGTAACCCATAATGTCTATAAGGAAACCATGGTGAAAGCTTCCTGGTTCATATCTTCCCATTTTAAAAACAATGGTATTCTTTCTGAGTTCTTGCTCCTTAGTTTAGAAATGTAGTCATCACCAGTTTGTACATAGAAAATGGAGTCTGAGCTCTGAAGGCAGATTCTCTCAGTACCCTTCTAGTGCACCAAATAAACTATAATTCATAGGATAAATTTCTATTCAAACTTTGAACCAAATACAGGTTTTGGTGTTGTGCTATGAAAGAGAATGTGGGCTTCTTAACTAACCAAAAGCTATAATTGTTTTCAAGAATATAAGCATAATGAAAATTTTAGAGTATTATTGAGAACCATATCTGTGAAAATAAAAGTGGAGATTAAAAAAGCAAGAAGTAAAAAAGCAAAAGATAAGAGAAATTAAAAAGCAAATAAAGACGTTTCCCCTCACCCACATACTTCAGGATATGCCTGCCTTATCTGCCCCTGAGTCATGTTAAGTAGCAAATACAGCCATTGCCTAGGCAATGCTGCTTCCTCATTGGCACAGCTACCATTGAAGCCTCTGCCTAGAGCCTGGCCAGTTTCCAAACTCATTATTTACTGCACTACTCAGCTCACAGTTCTACAACAAATGTGAGTTAACTCTAGCTCATGATCCTTGTTAACCTTATTTCATGAATATGATGATAAATTAAGTTTTATATATCACCAAAACCTAAAAAACCAAATATTCATCCAAATAATTAAGTTTTACATGTAGAATAGAAAGAAAAATGATGACCAATGCCTGCTAAGTAGACCTTTGTCTATATGACATCCATATAGGTCTTTTTATATTTTTGTTTCTGTAGACAACCTGTTTTAAATGTTTTGAGCATTATTTTTTTCATATTAACCAGTCTTTATTCCTATTGTCAGCTAATACGCATGGGATAGTTTGAATGAGAATGCTCTTCTAAGCTTATATATTTGAATTTTTCATACCCAGGTGGTGGAAATATTTTGGAAAGATTGTGAGTTGTGGCCTCCTTAGAGGAGGTGTGTCATTAGGGTTGTCCTCCAGTGTGTGGATCAGATGTAATATCTCAGCTACTGATCCAGACCATGCTATCTGCCATACTTCTCACCACAATGGTCATTGAATCTAATTCTCAGGAAATATTCGCCCCTGAACTAAATGCTGTCTTTCATAAGTTGCCTTGGTCATGGTATCTCTTTATAATTGTAGAACAGTAACTAAGACTATAGATATGATACAATTTTTATCAAACCAGAGAAAAACAATTTCTGTTCTCAGAACATATAGTTAGAATTTAATTTGTTAATACTATTACATAACATCACACAGTACAAAAAATGAGGATATCCATCATCTCAAAAGTATATAATAATCTTTTATCATGGACGGAGGAACTATAATTAAACAATGATGTGAATGTCACGCAAAATTATTCACTATAGTCTTTATGATGTTAATGGCCTAACCTAACTGTTCATTCAATAAATTATTGCTTATTACTATAAAATTATTATTCTTTGTTTACTTTGGAAATCCCTCTCTACAAAATTTTGTTTTCTTGATAAGTATGGACATTGAACATTTCTTTAGGTGCTTCTGGACCATTCAAGATTCCTCTCTTGAGAATTCTGTTTAAATCTGTACCCTGTTTTTTAATTGAATTATTTGAGTTTTTGGTATCTAATGTCTTGAGTTCTTTATAAATTTTGGATATTATTCCCCTGTCAAATGTAGGGATGGTGAAAATCCTTTCTCAATCTGTAGGCTGCTACTTTTTCCTATTGACAGTCTCCTTTAACGTACAGAAGGTTTTTCAGTTTTGTGAGGACCCATTTATCAATTGTTGATCTTACAGGGTGAGTCATTGAGTCTCTTCAGGAAGTTATCTTCTGTACCAAGGAGTATAAGGAGTATAAGGGTATTCCTCACTATTTATTTCCATTAGATTTAGTTTATCCACTTTTATTTTGAGGTCTTTGATCCACTTGGACTTGATATCCTTTACAGGGTAATAGATGAGTCTATTTGCATTCTTCTACATGCAGATATCCAGTTAGACCAGAACTGTTTATGAAAGATGTTTTCTTTTTATTTTTCCATTGTATGATTTGATTTGACTGTTTTTTTTATCAAAAATCAAGTGTCTATGTGGATTTATTTTAGGGTCTTGAATTCGATTCTATTGATCAATATTTCTGTTCCTATACTAATACCATGCAGCTTTTTATTTCTATTGTTCTATAATACAGTTTGAGGTAAAGATAGTGATACCTCCAGATGTTATTTTACTGTTCATGATTATTTTAGTCTTCTTGGGATATTTGATTTTTCATCTGAAGTTGAGAATTTCTCTGTCAATGTCTTTAAATAGCTGTATTAGAATTTTGATGGGAATTGTATTGGATCTGTAAATTACATCAATAAAATGGCCATTTTTACTATGTTAATTCTTTTTTTTTAACATAAGAGATCTTATCATGATATCTTCCTCAATTTCTTTCTTTGGTGACTTGAAATTCTTGTCATACAGATCTTACATTTGCTGGGTTGGATTGAGACCAAGGTATTTTTATTAGTCATAGCTATTGTAAAGGTTGTTGTTTCCATAATTTCTTTCTCTGTCCATTTGTCATTTGTATAAAGGATGACTACTGATTTTATTTTTAGTATATTTTGTATCCAGCCACTTTGCTGAAGGTGTTTATCAGATGTAGGAGTTCTCAGGTTGAACTTTTAGGGTCACTTATGTATGTATATTATCATGTGATCTGCAAATAGCTATACTTTGACTTCTTTTTTCCAATCTGTATACCCTGCATCTTCTTTAGTGGTTTAATTGCTCTGGCTACCATTTTAAGTACTATGTTGACTAGATAAGGAGAGAGTTGCAACCTTGTTTTTTCTCTGATTTTAGTAGAATTGCTTTAAATTATTCTCCATTTAGTTTAATGTTGGCTATTGGCTTGTTGTATATTGCTTTTACTATGCTTAGATATGTGTCTGGTATCTCTAAGACTTTTAACCTGAAGGGGTTTTGGATTTTGTTAGAGGCTTTTTCAGCATCTAATGAAATGATCATGCTTTTTTTTTTATATTCAGTTTGTTTATATGGTGCATTACATTGATGGATTTTAGTATGTTGACTCATCCCTGTATCCCTGAAATGAAGCCTATTGATCATGGTGGATGATGTTTTTGATTTGTTCCTGGATTTGTTTATCAAATATTTTTGCATCAACGTTCATAAGAGAAATTGGTCTGAAATTCTCATTCTTTGTTGAGTGAGGTATTTATGGTTAAGGTATCAGAGTGACTGTGGCTTTGGAGAATAAGTTTGGCAGTGATATTTCTGTTTTTATTTAGTGGAATAGTTTGAGGTATATTGATATTAGCTTTTCCTTGAAAGTCTGGCAGAATTATGCAGTAAAACTATCTACCCTGGCCTTGATTGGTTAGAAGACTTTTAATGACAGCTTCTATTTCTTTGTGGGTTATAGGGCTGCTTGCTAAGTGGTATCTGCAAATACATTTTATTGACATTTTCCAATTATGTAGAGTACAGGATTTTGAAGTAAGACTTAATAATTTTTTGAATTTGCTCAGTGTCTCTTATTTCTGAGTTTGTTTGTTTGGATACTGTCTCTGTCATTTGGTGAGTTTGGTTAATGGTTTGTTTATGTCTTTGTGGAGGTGTTAATGCTATGAACTTTCCTCTTTGCACTGCTTTCATTGCATTCGATGAATTTGGATATGTTGTGCTTTCATTTTCAATGAATTCTAGAAAGTCTGTACTATCCTTCTTTATTTCTTCCCTGATCGTTGAATATAGAGTTGTTCAGGTTCCATGAGCAAGTAGTCTTTTCTGATGTTTCTGTTGTTATTGAAGCCAAGGTTTAATCCATAGTGGTCTGATAAGGAACAAGGTGTTATTTCAATTTTCTTATATCTGTTGAGACTTGCTTTGTTACCAACTATGTGGTCAATTTTGGATAAGGATTCACAAACTACTGAGAAGAAGGTATATTCTTTTGTGTTTGAGTGAAATATTCTTTAGATGTCTGTTATACCCATTTGGTTTTTAACAGGTAAGTTTCATTATTTATCTATTTAGTTTTCATCTAGATGACTTGTGAATTAGTGCTAGTGGGACATTCTCCAACTATTATTCTGTGGGTTTCTATGTGTCATTTAAACTTTAACAATTTCTTTTTTTTTTCATTTTTTTACAAATGTGGGTACTCTCGTGCTTGGGGCATAGTTGGTCAGGACTGATAACCATCTTGGTAGGTTTTCCTTTGATGTGTATCAAGGGTCCCTCCCTATCTCATTTTGGTTGAAAGTCCATTTTATTAGATATTGGAATGGCTACTCCAGTTTCCTTTTGGGATCTGTTTGCTTGGAAAAATTTTTTCCAGCCCCCCTCCTTTTCCCATTTATGCAGCACAATGATGGATCATGGGATCCATTGTGTTAGCTTGTGTCTTTATATTGGGTAATTGAGTTTATTTATGTTGAAAGTCTTTGTTCCTTCCTGTTATTTTGATGTTGGTTTTGTTATGTGTGTGTGTGTGTGTGTGTGTGTGTGTGTGTGCTTTGCTTGATTTTGCTGATATGGAATTACATATTTCCTGTGTTCTTGGATGTATTAATTCTCATTTGAAAAGAATTTTTCTTCTAGTATTTTCTGTAGGGCTGGATTTGTGGATGGATATTATTTAAATTTGCATCTGTCATGAAATATCTTGTTTTCTCTATCTGTGGTGATTGAGAGTTTTGCTAATTATAGTAGTCCAGGTTGGCATCTGTGGTTTCCTAGAGGATGCAAAGTAGCTCTCCAGGCCCTTCTAGTTTTTATTCTCTGTTGAAAAGTTGGATGTAATTCTGTCTGCCTTTCTATGTTACCTGGTCTTCTTCCCTTGCCACTTTTAATATGCTTTTTTGTTTTTTAGATTTTAAATTTGTTATTATGTGGTGGGAGGATTTTCTTTTTCTTTTCTTTTTTCTGCCCAATCTAATTGGTGTTCTGTAAGCTTCTTGTATATTTGTAGGCATCTCTTTTTTATGTTGGGAAAGTTTTTTTTTTTATGATTTTGTGGAAAATATTTTACGGTCCAGGGAGCTGTGACTCTTCACTTTCCTCTATTCTGATTATTCTCAGGTTAGATCTTTTCATGGTATCCCAGATTTCCTGAATGTTTTGGGTCAGGATATTTTTTTACATTGAACTCTTTTCTTGACTGGTATATCAGTTTCCTCTATTGCATCTTCTATGCCTAAGATTTTATCTTCCAACTTCTGTTAGAGATGCTTGTACCCATTCTTCTTGTTCAATTTTAATTTTAGAATTAAAATTCTAATTTTAGAATTAGGGGATACATTTTTCTGTTGAAAATGAATTGTTGTAGATGTATCACTTTAATGCATTGATTAAATTTGTAGAGAGTTGTTATACTCTTTGTATTCTGATTTCTAATCAATGAAGATCATATGAATCTCTTCTCTTTAGTTAAATATTCAGAAACATTTTTCAGTTTTTCAGTTTGCAAGATCATACTAGCCTGTGCTAGGTCAAGGCCTAAATAGATCATGTTTTAAAAATTTAAATAGTGCTTGAATTTCTATTTATAATTACTTGTTAGCAGTAAAAGTACTTTTATATTGGTATTATATTACTTACCTTCTTAAATATTCTAGCTAACTACTTTTGTAGGTTTCACTAAACTTTAAATATGCATGAACATGCTATTTTTTATTATTACTTTTTATTGGCTATTTTATTTATTTACATTTCAGATGTTACCCCATTTCCCCATTCCCCATCCCAGAAACCCCTTATCCAGTCCCCTCTTCCGCATTTATGCGGGTATGCACTCACTCATCCACCCAATCTCCTCTTCCTGCCCTCAAATCCCCCACACTAGGGTGTCCAGCCTCCACAGGACCAAGGGCCTCCTCTTCCACCAATGCCTGACAAGGCCATCCTCCAGTACATATACAGCTGGAGCCATGGGTCCCTCCATGCATGTTCCCAGGCTGGCGGTTTAGACCCGGGGAGCAGGGTGGGAGAGATGCTTAAACTATTACAGAAACATGGAACTCACTCCTCCTCTTCCAAGATCCAAACAATATCAGCTTTCCACACACCTTACAATTTAAAACTATCCTGAACTAAGAAATTGTCAGATTTTACTTTCTAAATGCTGTTTCCAGGTCAAGGGTTGGGTAGTTTTGTTTTACTGTTTTACCAAGAACTGTTATCACGATGGAAAGTTAAATGTTGCCAAACAATTCTTTCCTACTAAGTTTGATATATCATTTTTATCCTTGTTGTATGTTAAATGAATTGACTAATTTTTATTTTATTGGTTTTTAATTTAATTTAGTTTTTATTTATTCACTTTACATTCTGCTCACTGCCACTCTCCAGGTCGCCCCCCCTCCCACAGTCCTTCCCCCTTCCAGTCTCCTCTTCTCCTGGGAGAGGGTGGGGGCTTCACTGAAAAGTTATGAGCTTCTTCTCCCACTGGGGCCAGACAATGCAGCCCAGCTATTAGAACATACCCCCAGACAGGCAACAACTTTTGGGATAGCCTTCGCTCCAGTTGTTTGGGACCCAAATGAGAATCAAACTGCACATCTGCTACATATGTGCAGGAAGGCTTAGGTCCAGCCTGTGTATGTTTGGTTGATGGTTCAGATTCTCAGAGCCCCAAAGGTCCAGGTTAGTTGACTCTGTTGTCTTCCTGAGGAGTTCCTAATCCCTCAGGACCCACAATCCTTCCTCCTATTCCTCTGTAAGAATCCCCAATCTTCATCCACTGGTTGGCTATGGCTGTCTGTATCTTTCTGTGTCAGCTGCTGAGTGGAGCCTCTCAGAGGACTATTTTTTAAATGATAGCACAAACTATGTTTCTAAGACAAACGCTGCTCAATCCTAATTTGTGTTCTCCTTTTACATAAAGAATTAAGTTTGTCAAAATTGTATCTATAGACATATGTAATGTGTTCCATGTTTTTTCATTATTTCCACGTTGTCAAAGTAACTACAGAGAATTGTTTAATCAGTATTTCGAGGGAGTAGAAATCTTATAACTGTCTACAGAAGTCAGAAGTTATGCAGTTTCAGATGGAGTTGAGGTGTTTATAAACCTGGAAGTATCAATTTCACCTGTAATGTTTTCTGACCTCAATGGAATTATTCAACAAATCCTGATGGAATAGTTAGGCATTTTGTTCCTGCAAAAGAGTTTAGTCTTTTCCTAGTATGTAGTATTTAAACAAATAAACCACAACATACTTGGTAGTGTTAGTACCCTACAATGTATTTAGAATTTCAAAAATATAGTTATACTAATGAAGATGTTTAAGAGACAGGGTAAATTGCATTTTTCTTTACTATAATATCAATGAATATGCAGAAGAGTCAACATCAGAATATTAATTATTTGTGATGAAATACAAAGGTCAAGGATATTATATTTAGTCACTATAATTCTGTCAAATATTTATTATGAATATATACACAGAATTAATTCAAAATGGAACTTGAGATGAAACAAATCTAACTGAAATAGAGCACAATTTTATTCTTCTTATATTCATTTGTACAACACTTGTAAAATGAGATGGCTATAAGTATACATAGATATATAGAGATATTACTGTAAGTGTAGAGGAACAGTAACCTGTGTACATTTTGGATGATTGCTTTTGTATTTTATATTTGGATATTTTATTTGATATTATGTCATTTTTATTTGGATGTTTGAATTGTAACACTTAATATGTTTCTTTATACTAAGAGTTTTATTTTCCTAAAATTAATAGGTGTTGCCTGTGTGTTATAAAAATAAAACATATTTGAAAGCTGGGAACAGAGCTGTGCAGTAAAGTGCTTGTTTAGAACATGTGGAACCCTAACTTCCTTCTCCAATACTAAGAGAAAAACTAAGTAAATAACATTTTGATCCTCAACTCTTCATTTAAATGTATTATGTTGAAAAATCATGGGTTTATTAAAGTGTATGCACACTTACTAGTAGGACCTACTGGTATATTTCAGCTTATCTGCATAACATGGGAAGTTTTCAATCTTTTTATATTATACAATCTGTCTTCCCACAAACCCATGAAAGAGACTGCAACTTTTGAAGAACTCCACTTGATATATCTTGGAAAAAAATTTCAAATAGTTACTACTTTTTAACAGTTTCCTTTTCCCCATTTGCTGAGTATTCATTTGAGGGGTTTCATTGTTCTGTATTTCTGTATTTTGTCAGAGAGTGCACAAAAGGGTTTATTATTTTAGAAGTTCTTTGCCTTTAGTAGGTATTCTTTTGAGAGCAGACTACTGAACTATTTTTTTTCCAATCAAGTTCCACAGTAGGGGAAAGAAAAAAAGAAAAGAACAAAAGATTAGACAAAAAATAGAAATGCTATTATCTTGAAAACCAGGTTTCTGGTTGAGGCATTTTTGTTTTAATGTCCTTCATATACTAAAAGAAAGCTAGTCAAAGACTCAAAATCAACTTTTTCCTTAGTTTTATAGATTCTCAAATATTCTGTAGTAAAATAAAATAGCAAACCCTTCCTTTGATGAAACCTAAACTGAAGCCTGGGGCTCAGATTCCAGCATTGGCACTGTGGGCTGTGCCATGTGGAGAAGTTCAAAGCCTCACCTCTATCTCAAACCATTCATGTGTCAAAAGCAAATGATCAGTATACCCGGTGTACTGAGTAATGCTTGAGGTCAAAGGAGGAAGGCATATTACTTGTAAGTTATCAAACTGTTCCTAACTCACTAGTAATATTCAAAGAATAACTGTCATTTCATCATTAGTATTAGGTAAATATGTTACTTTACTATTCACATTAGCAAAGTTAATGAAATTAGATTAAGAAGTTTTATCTAAGACACTATAACATTTTAAGATGTAAGTTTTAAATACTTTATATTGTTGTAGTAATGGAAAACATGTAACAAAATGATCAACGGCATGAACAAGTTAGTGTTTTGTTCTGTATAACCAAGACGGCATTCATTTTTCATAACCATGCTTAGTGTTCACAGAAAGTTTTAAAATAAGCAAATTAGGAATATATAGGGACAAATAAAGCTTCATGAACTGTTCTTAAAATATTTAAAATTTACAAAAGTAATGTATATTTGTCATCAAAATCAAGAAATCTTATTTGACTACTATTAATTTAATACAAGAATTCAAGCAGTTGTGTATATTATGTATTTAGAGAAGTTCAAATTAAAATGTGAACATGATTATCTATTTTAAGTTACTTTCTGAAAATTAAAAATACATTGTATACATCTTTCATCCTTTGGGATATATATGTACACATATGTATTCACATGTATGTATATATGGGTTATGTATTCAGGTATATAGACATTCAGATTTTACATTTTTATTTCGATTAATTCTTTAGAGTAAAAATACGAATGAAATCATTGAATCAAAATAGAAACATGCATAGGTTTTTGTTTCTTTACAGACATTTAAAATATTTTGAAAGAGATGTTTTAACAACTGAAATCTGTAATATTTTATAAATCCTTATAAGTTCTCATTATGAGGAAAATAATGCTATTTAACAAATAATAGGGCATTATGATCATAGCAACATTTTAACATTAGGTGAAGCTGGCCATCTTTGTACTGACTCTCTAATGGTAGGCATTTTCTTAGGGGCAGCTTCATCCCATCTAACCTGAATTCTTTGATTACTCCATTTTGTGAAAGTCCACAGAGGCTGAACTATAGTTTATGTCATTAATCTTCCACTTACAAATGGACTTTAGTACTGCAAATTGTTTATATTTTCTCTTAGAATGAAAAATCCATTCGAATTGGCCAGTAAATGTTGCCTGAATTTTTATCACATACTAGATGGTTTGATCATCTGATAATAAAGCCTCAGCCTCCTACCTACTAAGCCTTCTGATGTAATTTTGCTTTTTCTCTTTCTCTAGGACACACTCTTCCCTATATTTAGTATATTTTGTTATAAGTATTACTCTGAACACCTTCATAAAAAATATAATGCCATCTTTACATTTCTGAAATATATACACTAGTATAAAATGTATAATCTTATGTATTTTTGAAGCTTATAGTTTCAGTTAATAAAATGTGGGGTGGATTTACTCATATTAATACAGCTTTCATGGATGGATCATTTTTAATTCTATGAATATTTCCATGGAATGCATGTAACATTAACATTATCTTTTATTTATTATTTTGGTTAGTATTGACGATGTTTAGTTGCTTTTCTGCATTTCTATCAAGATAATTGTCTATGAATATTGCAGTGTACTGAGCCTTGTATAAGAATCAATGATTTTTCTCATCTACATAATGATAGTGAATCCTTCATTGTAAGTACTTTTACTAGCTCCAAATTATTCTATAAAAATATTTTTGCAAGAGCGGATTTATTTCCAAAAGCTGATATGATGGGCCTATGTCTATTCAGTTTGTATTAGAAATGTATATTGTTTCACATGTAAGAAATATTTTACACAAACATATGTAGATTGTTATCTTAAAGCAGCTTGCTTTTCAATGAATTACAGTAAAATTTATCATTTTTGCACAGTGCTATTATTTAAAATTTCTCTTTATCGGGTTCATTTTGATTAATTAAAAAGCTATTGGTAATTTGAGCTGTGATCAAGAAAGTCTTAAGATTCCTCAACTCACCTTTAGTGATAGCAATTCTTTCAAAACGTGACTCACAGTGTGTGTGTTTTCTGGGCCCTTTACAAGTCCAAATCACCTAGTGATATATCATGTTAGAAGCCAATATTATTCCCTAAGGATATGTGATACCTTCTGCGGAAAAGAGAGTACCTGGACCAAGAAATAGAGATTCGACCCTTGAATTTTTTTAGAATTTTAACACCCTTGGGGTCTTATCTTTAATATAAGTGGTGTGAAATTAGAACTCATTGCATTGTTCTGCATATAAATACTAAGTTCTCCCTGAACTTTTCATCATGTACTCAAGAAAACTTGACTAAATAGCCATTGAGCTTCAGTGTTCTTTTCTGGGTTGCCTTCTGTTCTATTCACCTGTTTTGTTTTTTTTTTTTTTGTTTGTTTTTAATGTCATTATTAGTATAATTTTGTAATTTAATTTAGAAGAAGGAGATATGATGCTGCTATCTTTTTTCTTATTCAATATTAATTTACCCCTCTCTTTTTTCTTATTATTTTAAATATTGGGGTTGAATGAGAATCTCATGCATGCCAAGCAAGCTCTTTGCCACTAGACTATACCTACATTAATTGTTTCTTAGACAATACCTTGACATATTAGCACAGCTTTTTTATTTATACAGAAATTCAAAGACTAATTCAGGAGTCAGTCATACTTTTATAACAGTGTACCCTTTATCATGACATCCTTTGAATTTCACAAGAACAACTATAAAGACATTCAAGTCTACCTCTCATATATCTAGGCCCACATTTCCTAACACCACCCTCTTGAGAAAAAATTACTGACACATGAACACAGGAAAACAAACCTCATATGTGTCACAGGAACAGGAGAATAAAGTTAGTAGTGTTATGGTAAATACCTGAAAATAACTGACATATGGGCATTTTAGTGCTCTTATAATAATTGTACCTGAGGAGACACGTATATCAGTTTGTTTTACTATTCCACAACACATATATATTTCAAAACATCTTATTATATGTTACAAATATAAATAACATTTTGTTTGTCAAGTAAAAAGAAAAGCACAAAGGAAATACAAAAAAAAATAGGATGGCAGTCGTGGGGAAAGAAAGGAAGGATAAAAGTAGGGAGTACAAAGACGATAATTCCTCTTCCCCAAGGTGTGAGGGATGGCAGGGGCCTAGCTTCAAGGAAAAAGACAAATGACCTAATAAAATTGGTCATCCTCACCCTCATATCCACTAGTATGTTCTACTAGTTTAATCCATTGCTAGATATTTTCCTGTTCTTTATATCAACAGAACTGTACTCATTTCTCTCCTATCATGATGACTTCTACCATAGGCTTGACTAGTTAGATCACGTTATTATTTTTTATCTCTGACACAGACTAAATGCATATTTTCAATAGAAATTTGTGAACTAGTATTATGGTTCAACATTCCTTCTCCCCCACATAGTAAATAGAAATAATGAATTTTACAAAGACATCTTAAGCAATTGCTTCATTTGCTGTGTGGCAATAGTGATTGAATTCCAACATCCATACTTGTACAAGTTTCAGCAGTATTCTCCATCTCTATCCCTATAATATTATTTTACTCTCTTAAAAATAGCAGCACTGTGATTTTTACTCAACATCCCCTGCAATATTGTAAATAAGATCAGGCAGAAGGAATGGAATCAGGCATCGTGAAGGACAAAGGGGGCCAGACTACAAGGTGCTTAAGCAAGCCTTAGAAAAGGATGTTAATTCTCTTGACAGTGGTGATAACTGACAATAGTGATGAATGCATAAATGTAGACATGCAATTGACTTTCAGACCTAAGCTGAGGAGAAGGAAATAATTCTATACATTAAAGAGAAATGTTGTAAAGTTGGCTGAATTTAGAGGTCACCAAATGAATGTGGTGTCAAAGGAGAGGTCTCAAGGTTGTCCTTGGAAGGATACGGATCTAAATGAATAGTCTTCTGTATTCTCAGTTCATGTTCTCTTCATCCAATTTATCCTTTTCCTTTTCATCATCAACCTTGTAAACTAAGAACTAGTTTCCCAGCTTCAGGATGTTGAAATTATACTACAAGTATACAAACACAAGCACACAACGCATGCATGAGTGTGTGCACACATACTTTCTCTTTCCCTCTCTCTCTCTCACACACACACACACACACACACACACACACACACACACACACATACTTCAAGTATACAGACACACAGACAAGAGGACACTTTATTGCACAAATACTTTTCACATACACAATGATATACTCAAATTTACATACTGTAAAAGAGGGCCATGTGCAAACACATGTCCAGATTTTTAAATTGATTTCATTAAAAGTTTCTAATCTACTACTTAAAATCAAATATTTTTCACTATTGTTTTTAATTAAGCTTTTGTAACTATTGGTATTCATAAAACCACTTTTAAATGCCATGAACATCAGTAACACTGTGACTGTTCATGTGTGAGAAAAGTTAATATCTTTAAAATAAGTGATATAAGAGCATTCTTAAAAGCCCCTATGTGTTTTAAAGGAAAAATTGGAGATAAAAATATGTTCAAGTGTACTTCTCACTCATTACACAGAAACAGTATATTTGTAAACTAACTACATCTTTGTTAAGAATGCTCAAAGTTTTCATTGTCTGCTAAATAAAAAGAAGTTTTGAAGTAGTGGAATTATAAACACATCTCTTTGCACACTCTGTGCTTCACCTAGTGCTTTGAACAGGTCAGTTCTTTGAATGGCATTTTCCCTTTTGAATTTTGAATCATTGGACAGCAGCTTTGCTCTTATGTAACCCGCTTTCATCTTGACAGCTATAGAGAACCTAGCTTTGAACATGTTTTATAATCATTTGTAGTATAGCTTCACCATTTTGCTTCTAAATAATAAAAATCCAGAATCACAATCAGGAATTAAATATAAAGGTATTTTAGTCACATCAGGAATCTATATTTTTCCTTTGTACTAAATTTTGAACTACACAGAAAACTCTTGCAGCTCAGAATATACTTACCATAAAAATGTAGCAGTCTGTTTTAGTGCTTTGTTATGGGTTGTGGTAAGTTTTAATGATCAATAAAAAAGTCAAAGCAAATATTTTTGTCTATTAAAGCAAGTAATGTGTATCTATGCCTGTCTGCATTCTGTAAGAAGTTATGTGTAAGTTGATACCATTTGCAATTTCTTTTACATTCTACCTTGGAAGCCTAAACGTTATATGTCTTTTATATGAAGGGTATGTTCATTTTTGTCCAAGGCCTGTTTTATGTCTTCTAAGATGGTCATGAGATTTCTGTCTTTGAGTTCATGTATGTGACAAATTACATTTATTGATTTATATATGATGAGCCATAGTTGCATCTGTAGAATAAAGTCAACCTACTCATGTTGAGTTATTTTTTGGTGTGATTTTTGAATTCACCTTGCTGGTATTTTATTGATTATATTTACTTTTAGGTTCATTAGGGGTTTAAGTCTATAATTTTCTTTGCTGGACTTTTTCCAGTTTGGGTATCAGGTTAATACTCGTTGCAGTAATAGTGTCAGGCCTTGAGGCCTCCACTTGAGCTAGATCCCACTGTGTGCCTGTCACTGGACCTCCTTTTCCTCAGGGTCTTCTCCATTTTGGGGTCAGAGTTTTTGACTGTGGGATGGCAATCCCATCCCTCAATTGACGCCCTGTCTTTCTGCGGGAGGTAGGCTCTACAAGTTCCCTTTCCTCACTGTAGGACATTTCATCTAAGGTCCTTCCTTTTGAGCCCTGAGAGGCTCTCACCTCCTGGGTCTCTGGTACATTCTGGAGCACGCCCCCTTCTCCCCACCACTATTTCTCAAGGTTGCCTGTTTCCATTCTTTCTGCTGACTCTCAGGGCTTCAGTCCTTTTCCCCCACCCAATACCTGATCATGTTCCCCCTCTTTCCCTCCCTGTCTATTTTCCCGTCCAAGACCCTCCCTCCTCTCCCCCTTCCTGTGATTTCTTTTTTCTTGCTCCCAAGTGGGATTAAGGTGTCCTCACTTGGGCCCTTTGGCTTGTTAACCTTTTTGAGTTCTGTGGACTGGATCCTGTGTATTCTGGGCCTGACACTATTACTGGGGCTATGGAGTGCTCACAAATAGGGACCTATCATGACTTCTCTCCAAAAGACCCAACAAGCAGCTGAAAGAGTCAGATGCAGATATTTACACCCAACCAGTAGACAGAAGCTGCTGACCCCTGTGGTTGAATTAGAGAAGAGCTGGAAGAAGCTGAGGAGGGCGACCCTGTAGGAGGATCAGCAGTCTTAATTAACCTGTAGCCAGAAATCTCTCAGACACTGAACCACCAACCTGGCAGCATAC
Source organism: Grammomys surdaster (assembly GCF_004785775.1). Classification (NCBI taxonomy): domain Eukaryota; kingdom Metazoa; phylum Chordata; class Mammalia; order Rodentia; family Muridae; genus Grammomys; species Grammomys surdaster. The sequence goes on from NW_021604577.1 coordinate 5,883,387, forward strand.
ACCAGCTAATATGAGACACCCCCCCTCCCGCCAACACATATACAGCAGAGGACTGTCAGATCTGGGTTTAGTCACAGAAGATGAACCTAACCCTCAAGAGACTTGAGGCCCCAGAGAGTGAGGAGGTCTGGTGAGGTGGAGGGTGTAGGGGATCATGCTCCTGGAGACAGGTGGGGGAGGAGAGGAGGATGTGGAACAGAGAGTGGACTGAGAAGTGAATAAAATCTGGAGTGTAAAAATAAAAGAAATAAAATATTTAAAAATTTAATTAAAAAATATTAATACGTTTTTAGAGTTTGATCTATAAATATTCTGTCTCCAAACTGACCATATCATTCATGTTTCTAGTAATTATTAAAGTTGATCAAGACTAAAAATAAACAATACTAGTTGCAGAAATAAAAACCAAAAATGAACCATTCCTTCTTTTTCTTTTTTTATGGACTGATATTAATACTTCTGTTGCTGGTTCTTTAAATACCTGGTAGAATTCAGCAGTGGAAAATAATTATTATTACCACAATCTCATTACTACAGCTTATTTTCTTCATTCTTTTTAAAATTTTTGTATGACACATGCTTCCAGAAACTCACCATTATATTTTAAATTCACTAACTTAGTAAATAGAATATAGGTGTTTAAAAGTACATCTTGGTGACTTTCCAATTCTCATTTATATCTGCTGTTGATGTCTTACTTTTCATCTGTAATTTTATGAAGTTAGTCCTTTTCTCTTTTATAGTTGTAAATTTGACTAAAGATTTGTTAATCATGTCTTTGAAGAATCAACTTTTAATTTCTTTAATTCTTTGTATTATATTTAATCAATGTCATTTCTTTAGTTCCTATTCTGATCTTGATGACTGTTATTGTTTTAAATATGTTTACTTTTGTTTTTCCAAGATGTTAAAGTGTATCAAGAGTTTCTCTGCTTGGGCTGGCTATGCTTTTCTTTTAATTAGACAACATATAAATAAAATTTGAATATAAAATTTAAATTTCATTCAATTGTAGGAAATTTTACTTTTCTTTTTATTTAGTCATTAATCTATTTTTCATTCAGCAAACTGTGCAAGTTTCATTAATACGCATAGTTCTGCTGTTTGCATTGTTCTCAATACACAGTTTTATCCCATCATGGTCAGATACAGGGAGTTCTTTCAGTTTTCTACCATTTGCTGAAGTTTGATTTGTTTTCCAATATATGACCTATTTTGAAGAAATTTACGTGTGATACTGAGAAGAATGTATATTCTTCAGTGTTTAGACGTAATATTCTAGAAATCTGACTAGTCTATTTGATCTATGTGTCGTTCAATTCCAATATTTCTCTACTTTTGTGTGTTGATTGTGTTTTACTTTGCCCCCCTCTCTGTAGTGTGTGTGTGTGTGTGTGTGTGTGTGTGTGTTTGTTTACGGGCTGCCAATTGATGAAAGGAGGGAGTATAGAAGCTACTAGTACTGTATTGGAAAGTGTCTGTGGCTTTATATCCAAGTATTTGTTTTATTTTTTCACATATATTGGGCACTCTCAAGTTGGTATACATAAGTTTAGAAGTCTACTAACCCTCTAAGGACTCATTCCTCCGATCATGCTGAAGTCAATTTATATATTTTTTCTAATTAGGTCATTGACTGTGACTTTTAAGCCTACTTCTGTTGACTGAGTGTTTGGATCTCTATTTGTTGTCACCAAATCTTGGGATGATTTGCATAAGTCAGATGAAGATAGTTTGTATAGAAAAAAATTGTAGCCACAAAATCTTATATTTTAGTCCTCACAGTCTTCATTTTGGCTAGTAAATAACCAGCTTTATTCTTTTACATCCTTCACCAACCTTGCTATACTAAACATGTTTCTTCTGGTCATCTATTTTTTTTGGTGTTTTTTCCATTAATTTATTTATTCGCTTTGCATCCTGATCTCTGCCCCCTTTGCTCCTCTCCTCCACAGTTTCGCCCTCAAACCCCTCCCCTACTCCCAGAGATGATCCCCAATAATTTTTGTCCTTTCTCCCAGCTCCTCCCTCCTACTGTCCCAGGTACCTTGACGCCTGATTCCCCCCATGTTCCCCTCTCCACTCCATCCCACCATTTAGTTCTCTCCTTCGATCTACTTCTGATTTTATTTTATTTCCTCTTCTGATCGAGACTCATGCATCCATTGGACTCCCCTTGTTGTTTAGCTTCTTTTGGTCTATGGACTGTAGCACAATTATCCTCTACTTACGTTTATCCTTGAATACGTGCTCTGAAACGCAATTAGGTCATTTTTCCTATTATTGAAGTAACTGAGTATTATCTAGAACATTGTCATTTATTGCAGTGAGTTGTTTTAAGAAATAATATACTTTAGAAACACAACAACTATAATTGAAATTTCTGTAAGGCAGTTAATGATAGAGTATTATTAAATGACAGTTTAAGATTATTTTCATTATGCCTGCAATATATATTAATTTTAATGAAACTGACTATAGAGCATGTAACTTGACTATGGATATGTTTGATTTTACTACTTTATTTATCCTACCACAACTTTATACTTCTGAAATTATTAGCCTAAGGAATCTGTTAATCATAATGAGCTGTTTTGGAATACTTCATAGCTGATAGACATTCTGATAGATATTTTCCATTTCTTTTAGTCCTTTTTATCTACTACCTGTTTCTACCATTCTCTCTGCCTTCTTTAGATTGCCTTTATAAAGCACATCCATCGTATCCATGAACTTAATCTTGATGTTTCCTGATTTTATATAAAAATTGAATAGTCATAGGATCAGATTTGAAAAACAAATAATGTAGGAGGAGCTAAGGTGAGAGAAGTTAGGAGAGGAAGAGGTGGATTAATGAGGAGAGGAGAAAAAGGAAGAGGAGGAGCTAGGAGACAGGAGAGTAGAAGGAGAGACATAGGAGGATGGAAAGCCACACAGGTATTGGGAGCGGTACGGGTAGCTACTTTTATTTAGGTTAGCTAATTGGGAAACAACTCTCTGTATGGGCATATTGTTATTGAGCTTTACCAAACATATAAAGCCTTTGATTAATTTATAAGAATTATGGCAGAATGGTTTGGGCAATACCCTGCCTTGCGGAGACAGCATAGAAGATTGGCAGAGTCATCTCTCCTGTTGGCATCTAGTGGGTAGCAGGGCTGGTGTTTCTGGTGGACCTGTCCTAGCTGCTGCGTGCAGGTGGTCTCTGGCCAAGAAACATGGCAGCTGGGCTAGGCAGAGCTGCTGCAGCTTGGATAGTTGGATGAACCAGAGACCAGTTTTAAATAATTAACACAACAAAGTGGTGCACCAATTTCAGGCATTAATTCACTAGAAATTTAAGTCTATTCACCTGAGAGTAAAAGTTGTAAATTTTTTTTTAAAGAAAAAGAGTGGATGATTGGAGCTGATAGGAGTCACATGACTCCAGAATGGGAACCCTGAACAAAAAACTGCAGCTGAACTCCCCGGCTGTGGGGAAACGCAAGTTGCTTTTTGTTAGGAAAAGAAGAAAGTAGTTGACTCTAGAGTAAAGTGTACACTGTCTGTGAATTAAAATTGACATTATTTGTTTTTAAGATAGATTTAGAAACAGTTATGTCTGATTCACGTGGGGAACCTTGCCTGCATTTTGGAACAAAGATAGGTAGAAAAAATTTGTCTGTGGCTCTAGGCATAGAACCACAGACAGATAGGTATACTCTTAACCAAGAGAACTAAATAAATAAGCCTCCATTGTGGAGCAGTTAGTGATTTAAGTATAAAGTTAAAATATAGGGATTATTCGCTTTTAGGAAAGATTTATAAACAGGTTTGTCCTAATCATGTGGGGATTAACGCCTGAAGTTTGGATCTTAGATAGGGAAAATTGTCACTGGCTCTAGAGTAGATAGCACAATGTATAAGTGGAAGCTGCTCTGGAGTACAGAGCCAAACAGATGGTATAAATAGAAAACTGTTCTAGGCAGAGAGCCAAACAGAAAGATAGTGTAAATCAGATGTATTCAGATGATATAAAGTTATATTGCCTCACAGGAGACTCGGGTTCTGTCTAACGTGGGCCCCACAGGAATTCTGGGTTCTTTTCTGCTTGGCAAAATAGGGAAGGCCTAAAGAATAGGCACATACAGTATTTTAGTTATTAAGTTGATTTTTTTTTCAAGATGGATGTGATTTTCAGTTTTGCGGTTATATTTTTCCTCTGGGAAAGAGGTCAAGATAAAGGTTTTTCTGGTTACTGGCTCAAAATGATAGTAAAGTCTTTCTGCTTTTGCAAACCCCAGAGTAAGCACGTCACATCTTGGATTCTCTAAATTGTACTCACATCTTAGCAGTCAACTCCTAAAGCAATTTACACGTAACCAGTTTGAGAATGAATTTATTTTAGACAGGACCTTAATAGGTATAAAAAAGTCTATATTGTCAAATATTATCTCAAAGATAAACTCATTGTCATTCTCTAAAAGATATGAATGAAAATAGATGTAAGTTAATTATCTGCTAAGATATGAAACACGATGATAGGATTTGATTTTTTCTTTAAAAGAAAATTATGTTATCTTCAGAATTTCTTTGAGAGAAAAAAAATGTGAATTTATTTCTTAGATTTAAAAAGAAAAGTCATTGGCACTATGGGAGACAACATTTACCTTACAACTTTACAAGAGAAAAAAAGAACTTTATTTAAATCAATATGATGTTTCATTTCCTAGTACTTGATAGGCTATGTAAAGAGGATCACAAGTTATAGGACATGCTGAGATAAATAGTAGGATACAAGCAATTATGAATTACCTAGTAAGACACTGACTCTTATAAGCAAATGGATAAATAAATAAAAATTCACTTAAATAATTATTTCTGTAGAAAAGAATATGACACAAAATAATATCCTGGGATTGGAAGACTTCTCAGTGATTAATGTGCTCAGGTTGCAAGCTTGAAGACTAGAGTTCAGATCTCTGTAGACAAAGAGGATCCCCAGAGCGAACTTTCTAGTAAGACTAGTCACATCTGCAAGTTGGAGGTTATATGAGTGACAGCACTTCATTTGATGAAATGGAAGAGGAATCAAAAATGATACTGACTCTCAAGCTGTTTTTTTCAGGTGTATGAGTACTTGCTGGAATTCTGTGAATAAGGGATTATTCTTTCATCATTTGAGAAATGACTTATTGAACCATTTAGGGATATTGAATCACTTAGGGATAAAGTAGTATTGTTTATCTTCATCCATTAAGCTAAACAACAGCTACCATTATCAGGTCAGCTGACCCCGCTCCCGAAGCACCATCTTGAGCAGATATGTGAACTGTTGATATTCTTGCAACATTGGACCCTCACATCATTCCTGCTACACATCATACAACCTCCCAGCTGTTTCTATGGACGTCTGCTCTAATTCTCCATGACTTGGAGTCTCTCGAGAAGACACCGAACTGTATACATCTCTATAAACTGGTAGACAAGGAAATTTATGTGTCTATAAAAATTATTTTATGCACAAATCAGAGAAGATGTGGTATTTTCTATGACCCGCTTATTTTCCTTAGTCTGATGATCTCTGGTTGCATCTATTTATGAGCAATAGTTATCATTTCATTATTCTTTATGGCTAAATAGAAACCCCCAGAGAAAGAGAGAGAGAGAGAAAGAGAGAGGGAGAGAGAGAAAGAGAGAGCAAAAGGGAGGGAGAGAGAGACACACACACACACATGGGGAGAGAGAGAGAGAATGATTTTGACTTTCATACATTAGGACACAACTTGACTTATTCTGTAACGTGGATGTTGTGACTAGTTCTGCAATAAATGTCAATAAGCAGCTATCTCAATGAAATATTTACTACAATCCTTCAGATATATATCCAGAACTAGTTGAAGACAATGTTCACATGAAAAATAAAGAATCCCTCACAATCTTGCATGTGAGGATGTGGTATATGAATAGTCTGAATTCCATAGAAATTAAGAAACTAAGTAATATAACTACCCCGGATTCCTTTAGTCAATAACTATGGCAATATAATGAAAAACAGTCCCTCCTGGACTGTTTCATTAAAGTTATTAGATACACTTAGTTAATGGCAAATTGACATTCTCATTAATACTAAGAACTATCAGAAAATAGAGGGGAAAGATTTCTGTAACCATGGAGCATATGAATTGTGAAGTTTGCTAACCTGATCACTGAGTTATGTAAGACTATATCCACAGAAGAGCTGAGAAAGGAGGCAATTGGACAGGGACTTCAGGATTGACATGTGACTTTATGGTCTCTGTTTAACATCATGATGGGTTATCATTTTGTTAAACTTGTGAGTGTCATTGGCAGATCTGGATAATCTTTGACACATAGATGGAGTTTATTCGGTATGACAACATACGGGAGGAGAAAATAAATGGTGTTTATTGAAGGAGTGGCAGAAGAAATGACCTAGATAGGTTGCAGAAAAGTATATGAGGCAAGATTTGTGTCAAGGCATATTTTCTAGTTGATAAGACTGATGGAAGCCAACTGCTAATTTTTAAGTCTCTAAAAGGCTCAGTAAACATTGAATGAAGACATGAAAGACACAGGGATCCTCCCTGCAATGTGAGAAGGAGAAATCTAGGGATAGAAACCACCTAGTTCCACCTCTTAATATGCAGCTTATATTGCCATATAGTGAATATATGCACAGTGACTGGAAGAAGCATTCTGTTGTATTAAGTTTATAAATGGGTAAAATGAAAGGAGTTATTTTCACAGGTGTTGAAAATGTCCTCCTATTTCAAGTCCCCCTTGTTAAAAAATCCGTTTAAACAACATTTATCTTCTTCCTTCGATGCCTTCCTTACTGTTCTCTAATGTTGATTTGGGTCTTCATAGAAATTCTGTGTTTTTAATCCTTAAGCTCATGAAGAACATTAGAAAAAAAATTATACTGAAAAAAAATCTTCAAAGCAAAAGATTTGCTTTTGAGGAAAATGTGATTTCAGATTTAGGACAAATGGGTGAAATTTTATAATAATATCGATCACATTCTTTTTGTATTTAGTTGTATACTTTATTTATTTACATTTCAAATATTATCCCTTTTCCTGATTTCCCCTCTGCAAATCCCTTATCCCATCCCCACTTACCCTGCTTCTATGAGGGTGCTCCCCCACCCACCTTCCCACTCTTGTTTTACCATCCTAGCCTTCCTTTACTCTGGGGCATCAAACCTTCACAGGATCAAGAGTCTCCCATTAATGCCAGATAAGGGCCCTTCAGCTCCTTCAGTCTTTTCCCTAAATATTCCACTGGGGTCCTATGCTCAGTCCAATGGTTGGCTGTGAGCATCCACATCTGTATTTGTCAGGCTCTGGCAGAGCCTCTCAGGAAACAGCTATATCAGCTTCTGTCAGGAGGCACTTCTTGGCATCTGCAATAGTATCTGGGTTTGGTGTCCACCTATGGGATGGATCCCTAGGTGGGGCAATCTCTAGATGGCCTTTCCTTCAGTCTCTGTTCCACACTTTGTCCCTGTGCTTCATTTATACAGGAGAAATTCTGGATTAAAATTTTGGAGATGGGTAGGTGGCCCCATCTCTCATCTGGGTGGGCCATGCCTAATCTCTGGGTAACGAATTTCATTTTTTAGTTTAATATAAGTGGGGAACCTCTAATTTTTGTACAAATTTTGGGGGTAAAAATATTAGTTTCCTTTTCTTTAATACTTAATTTGAACATATTTTTTGAATTTACTTATCTTATGTTCTTTTATGTGTCAATTCAATTGTTTAATTCATCTGTTTTCAAGCTTATCTCTAAATTTAGCAATCAAACAATATCATCTACACTATAACATTTATTCTCTCTATTTTCCTTAAACCTCATACAACAGACTTTCTCAAAGTCTGTCTTAAATACTGCATCACTTCAGATGAATAGCAGTAAGCTTGTAAACTTTGAATTTAAACACAGTTTTTAAAAAGTATGATAGAAGTGTCTGTTGAAATTACATCAAAAGACAGACACGTGTGTGTTTTACTTTTATTTTTCAAGACTAAGTGTGTTTATTTTGTGTCAGTAAATAGAATTGTATAGTAGATGCCAGTACTCCAAGTTATGCATTTCCCTTTAAACCTTCATATGCTATAAATCTTCATTTCATCAATGTTCTACCACTGAGCCTCCTTTTTCTAGCAAAGTCAGAGTTCAAGTTTAAAAAGAAAAGAATAGAAGGAAGGACAGTTGAGCTCCACTTTTTGTCTTCAGAGTCTACAGAAGTACCCAGGTGCCTCAAAGGAATGTTTGGTGTCTTCAGCAGAGAGGAGAAAAATAAAAGGAACCTTAGTAATGTCACTACCAGAAAGAATGAACAGAAATAATGCAAGTTAAAGAAATATTTGGGATGGGATGAGTTGGTTTCTCCTCAGTTAAGAATCCACCAGATAGGATGAATATGTGACACTGAGGTTAAATTGTTCAATTTTTGGAACACCTCAGCGTATTGGCATATTTTTGCACTGAAACAGAAGCAGTATAGTCCTTATGTTCTACCTTTACACTTCTGGGTTTTTCACTTACGAATATACCTGCCAATCCAATGATTCTTGCATACATTAGAGTTTGCTTTTGTAGATTTAAGTTTATTTTTCTCATCCCTCTCACTCCCATGAACATCTCAGTGTGAACTCTTTGCCCAGCTTCAAGAGAATGTTGAAAAGGACAGCTCTGTGCCACTTGAGGTCAGAAATCACTTCTCTTCCCAGGTTACCAATAGAGCAATAGCATTCATCTCATCTTATATGCAAACAGACACTGTTCTCTTCATTTCCCCAGGCCAGAGACAAACACATCAGCAGGCATGCCTACAAAAATGGAATCAAAATGTAAAAGAAGAGGGAGGCAGACAGAAAGAAAATACTTCGTTGTTTGAAGGCTATTGCCCTAGAAGGAATCCATAGCCTTGAATTCATTTAAAACCTGCACTGGTGAAATGTTTCCTTTTGAGATCTCCATTGAATTTGTGTCTGAAATTCTTCAGGCTTTTCTCCCTTTACAAGGGGCTTCTTTTCAGGAGCCTTAATCATCCAAGTTGACATTTGCTGTTCCATAGACCTTCTGATATTTGGTTGAGGCTACATAAGATCCTTTCCCTGAAAATAGCAGCGTTCATTAGGTCTTTGGCTGCCTGGATTAGTGACGTAGCAATGTTCACACCTAACACAATGAATTCTCCTCCCAGATTCTGAACTTACACCTTCACTCTACTGCAGATGTTAAGGCAATGGCAATACAAGGTAAACGAATGAAAATAGGCTAATAATACTTACATACTGATTCAGGACACAGCATGAGCTAATTTGTCCATTTGAGAATCCACTACTACAGTCTTCTTGACAGCATTAATAACATCAGATGTATTTTTTTCAGCGGGCCTTTGCTTCTTGTGAAGTCTGTCATCTCCATCATGATCATATATATCTGATTGTCCAGAGAAATATTGTCATTGCTGCTGTCATTCCACTTGGGACTTCAGCGTCCAGCTTGCTTTTTTTCTTGGTGGGTAATGTCTACCTGCTCAGATATTTTTACTTTCTTCTCCTGTTGTAGTTGTGCGATTATTGTCCCTGAACTCCGTCCATCAATGAGCTGGTCATCCTAGCTCTAAACACTTGTCCAACAATGCACATCATAATCCTCTTGTTCAAAGTTAGAATCATCTTGTAGCTCTTCTGGAGTCTTCCTCACTAGCACAGCCTTTCTGATAGCCAGTGGAGGGGGGGTGGCCTGGTCTTAGAGGAATGAGCCGAGATGGGATACAAACTTGAATGATGACCAAAAGTCTTATGACCTCTGGCCTTGCAACTTTCTCTTAACTCTTTTGGATGCTATTCTGGAGACTTGACACTTTTTTGTTTATTCTGTGGACAAAACCCACTGGCTTTGGCTATTAACACATGTTGTATTAAGTAATGAATGCCCAAACTTAGGTAAAGGATTTATTACTAGAATTCCTGTCTCTGGCCAGCTACTCAGAAGCCTTTTTGTAGACCAGACTAGTTATCTCTTGTGAACCAGAGAAGAGAGAAAGATTCACTCACATAGAAAACATAAACACTAGATGAAGTGGAAAATGGCTACATCCATACATTTGGATAGATAGATGGATTGATTGATGGATAGATGGGTGGATGGATTGATTGATGGATAGATGGATGGATAGATGGATGGTTGGAGGGATGCAGCAGAGCCCCCCACCCCCATGCTACCAAATCATACCACACCACACCTTACCACCTTTATTTCTTTTCTCCTGCCTTTTTATAAATAAATGTTCTTAGAAACTTAACTCACAAATAAGATGTTACACAAACTAAGATTTACAAAAAGATGTTTTATTAAGTTGAAAACAGTGTTTCCTGCTATATGCTCATTATAAGTTCAAAGCAACAGTCTCACCTGGCCTTGTCTTATCATAGTGCACACCTATGACTTCACCCTTGGACCTGAATGGTTTTCGTTGAACACAAATTTGTTTCAAACCTGTATCTCCTTTAAATGTAATATAAAAGCTCATTATATTTCTTATTATGCAGCTTTTACTTACTATCATGAGTAGTAAGAATAACATGTTATTCTTGATTTTAACTTGATTATATCTTTCTAGCAAAACTACTAAAACCATCACTTAAAACTTTCTTCCTAAGATCATTTGAGACAAATCAGGAATTCTATAAAATCATTAATTCATCTAATCAGCATTAATTCATGACAGTTAATCCTTATGCTGATCTGCTAAGGGTGGTATAATGTCAAAGTATTATTATATTGATTTAATAATGACAGGAAAGGCATATCGGCAATCCTAGAATGAAGTCTCTTTATGACCTTGCCTTGTAGAGCTTACCCATCACAGACCAAGGAAAAAATGGTAGGCCACTTCCAGGAAGACTACCTTCTAGCCTTAGTTTTTTTCTAGATGACTCCTGACAATGTCCAGAGCAACATCATACACCATGCATCATTCTCTTCGAAAGGTTGAAGGATACTGGCACTCAAGGATTTTACAGCAACCTTAACTTGTTCAGCAAAAGGTGGCATCACTGTTTCCAAAAGCAAGGTTATGCCTTCCAGTACCTTCCCAGTATATACTCCAGCTTCATATCTCTCCATCTTTACATTGCTGATGTGAATATCCCGGACTGTGTAATCCTAGCTGTGAGGTCCAGTGTATCCACATCTCTTACAGGACAATCACACATAGTTCCACATCCTCCCAGAAAGGATATTCTGAGACAGAGTGGAAGTCATCCACTGAGGTGATATCATCCACTGCCTCAGTTTAGCACCCAGACTTGCTTTTCTCACTTCATTTTCCCTTTGAAATCATCCATGTTGTCCTCAGTGACTTTACTCTGGCCCAGTAGCCAGAAAAGGGAGATATTTCAATTGTGGTTAGAAATCTAAAAGTGTAGAAAAATTGATTAAGTAAAACAAAATCAAATTTAATGCTGCATCTAGTTAGATAGTTGTTTCCAGAACAAAGGACTATTTGCTAAAATATAATAATCAACAGAGCTTTTACTTCTTGAGTTGTAATTTTGTACAATCACAACAAAGCAATGATTAAACTCATATATAAGTATTTGCCAGAATTCTAATGCATAAAGATGTCAATATTTGAAAAATTTCATTAGAACCATTATTTCTGTGAACCAGCAAGTGCTATTAGTAGTCATTGAGATGTAAGAAAATGATCTAAAAGAAAAAAATATTTAAATAAACTTGATTTTTTTTTACAGATTTGTTAAGATTATTTTTAAAGGTTCCTAAAATATGTAACCAATTTGCTTACATCTGAGTGTTCTGGGAAAATTTTCTTATTGTTTTGATTTTATAGCAACTACCATTACTCAGTTGATAATTTTTGAAATCACCTAAAACATATTTTCTCAAAAGTATCTTATTCAAAATATCTATTTAATAATATGGGTTATTTCACTTTCAGCCTCATTAAAAATATGAAATTGTAGATCATTGGCTGCTTTTCTGAATTTATAAATTCCTTTGAAATTGTTGTTTATCTTAACAATATACTACAGAATTTTCAAAAGAATTTAATGCTTCTCAAAATTCTTTTTTTTCCTACTCACTGTATAGAAATTGACTTTAAAACTTTAGAAATTCTGTTAAGCAAGCCACTGCCAGTTGGTTGTTAGATGAGACACTTACTGCCTTTTTCAGTCTCATCCCATGTTCTGTGGGGAGTTTGGAACAGTCTACTTTTATATGTCAAAGCAACAAATGAATCAAAGACTCCCCTCAGCCTTGTGCCTTTCCCTCCCCCAACACTTGCATTTCCTCAGTAATCACATAGAATTGTCAAAACTAAGTTTATCCTTTGTTCATGTGCTTCAACAAATGTTTCTACTTAACTCCATTTCTCTATAGTGGCATGGCTATCTTTCTAACCATAATTAATAGAATTAAATCATCACATGTTTTACCTGTCCTTACCTTTTGAATTTGCAAGGCATTCATCACCATCATCTCTAGTAGAATGTGCTCTATGAAGTCACACAATTTTTCTCATCACTTCTCCATACTAACTTAAAATCTTTTAAACCTGTTTTTAGTCTTTAAGGGAACGTGCTTGGACAGCGGTAGAGCAGTTTTCTGGATCCTCCAGTCCATCGTTCCTGTAGAGGGTGTTTCTGATATACAACTATATGGTACAATCTTCTTTCTCACTGATCAAAAATTCCTTTTAAGGCTCCTGAAAACTTCATATCACCAATATTGTCTCTAAGGAGGATGAAAAGCAAAGTAGTTGTGAATGCCACTATAGTAAACAATTCCTTTACACAGACACACACACACACAGACACACACACACACACACACTCACACACACCAAACACACACATATACACACAAGCACTCACACATTCACACATATACACTGACACACACATGCACTCACACACATTATTTAAGTAAGTAAGTCAGTAATTGTGTAAGTGGTTTACTAGTTTGTGAAAAACTAGACATAATGAAAGATTGTTACATCCAACATAATTAGTGAATGTAATTCTTTCTTGCTTAAGGTCTGGATCAAAGGACTGGCAATGCTCACTGATTCTGATCTATATAGAACTGAGCATACAAGAAAATCTGAACACGAAAAGCAGTAAAATTTCCTCTATTTCAGATACAGTGATTCATTTGTAGTAAATTCCTAACAGGCCATTAAAATTGTTCGTTCTAATAAATTAATTCAGTACCATTGTAGGATATAGATTTGACAAGCAATTTTTTCTCATATAATTGCACTAATATGCTGAACTTCAAAAAAACAAAACAAAACAAACAAACAAACAAAAAACCCTGAACTATTCATGAATAGGTATAACCAAAGAAGTAAACGAGAAAAAGAATTTCAAATTAAATCCCAGGAGATTAAAAATATTCAAAGCAATATGAAGAAATACCATTTAAAGATATCACTCTTCTTTATTTAAATTTATTCTAATAAGCTTTAGTATCCAACAGCAGATTATTGCCATTATAATAGACCTAGACCAATTCTCCTGCCGCCTTTCGAGCTCCCTTCTTCAAATCTCTTCATCTGTATGGCTCTTCCTGAACCATACAGGTTAGATTCCCTTCTCTCACCTACTTTTCTTGCTGCTGAGTCCTCCAGGGGTACCCCTAGCTGCCCTAGGAAGTCTGCATTTCTTGTGGGGGTCTTCCAATCTCCCAACACTTCTTTTTCTTTCTTCCTTCCTCCCCCTCTCCTTCTCTCTGTCTCTCTCTGCCTCTCTCTCTGCCTCTCTCTCTCTGCCTCTCTCTCTCTCTGCCTCCCTCCGTCTCTCTCTCTCTCTCTCTCTCTCTCTCTGCCTCTGTCTCTCTCTCTCTCTCTCCTCTCTCTCTCTCTTAATCTTTCTTTCTCCTTAATATACAAACAGGCATACAAAGAACAATAATTAGAGAAACTAATTCCAGGTACCCATCCGCTGGAGATTGCCTCTGGGTTAAGGATGAGGGCTTCTGTTAACTTCCCTTACCCTGTCACTCCTGGGAGCTCATCTGACACAAACATGTGCAGGCCCTGTGCTTGCTGACAGTGTTTGTGAGGTCTTATGTACATTGGCTCTGCTGTATTTAGAAGGACTTGTTTCTTTCATTTATTCCATCACCTCTGTGTCTTACAATCTTTCTGTCTTCCTTTCTGCAGTACTCCTTGAGCCCTGAGGGGAAAGACTTGATGAAGACATCTCACTTAAGACTGAATGTTTCACTTGGGAGGCAGAGGCAGGCGGATTTCTGAGTTTGAGGCCAGCCTGGTCTACAGAGTGAGTTCCAGGACAGCCAGGGCTACATATAGAAACCCTGCCTCGAAAAACCAAAAAAAAAAAAAAAAGATTGAATGTTTTAAGGTCTGTCTGGATGGATTCTAGCTGTTTTTTCCCTGTGTTTTTCCCCATCTACATCAGGAGGGAGCTTCTCTTATGATGATTGAACAAAAGCTTGACCTATGAGTATAGCAGGTCATTAGGAGTCATTTTATGGCTACATTATTTTAATATAGCAGTACTATTTGGCTTTGTCCTAGGCACTGGGCCTATCTGGTCTTAGATTCTTTGCTACCCAAGCAGTGTCAGGCGTGACTTCCATCTCATGGAGTGGGACTTAAATCCAAACAAATATGACTTGGGTATTTCCAAGATGTTTGCTGCACCACTGCACCAGTGCATCCTATAGGCAGGTCACAGTTGTAGACTGGAAGGCTTGTGACTTGATATCTATTTACTTTTCACTTCTGTGAGGATGCAAAGTTCCTTTGAGTCTCATGAACACTACACTGAAGTGGTGAAGGCTGTAGGTAGACACCAGCTTGATCTTTTCATATCCAGTAAGAAATGTAAGTAATGTCTTCATCAATAGGGCTTTACTATCGACTGTAGAGAGCCACCAGTAGCCTTGGCAACAGAACAGTTTCTTTGGAATTTCCATGTAGCTCCTTTGGCCAACATCTTAGACGTTCCTGGAACTGGACCTGGAGGTTTCACTGGGTCAAGAGAAATGTCCTGTTGAGGCTCTGTCATCCTTTTCAGTTGTTGATTCTATTTATATCACCTTCATATATACATGTACTTAGGGAAGCTTCTACTATATTAGGTTTTCATACTAATACTCATACTAAGCTATGCTTAGCTTTTCCTTTCCACATTCCCCACTTTCCCCACCTCTATCTTCTCCAGTCCTGTTAGATCTTGCTGTTCTCGTCCTCAGAGTCCATCCATTCATCACTATTCTATTTTCTCTCACAAGGAACTCCAACCCTTTCCAAATACTTTCTTATTTTATGCATAATGTCTATGGTTATATGAACTATAGCTCGCATATAGAAGGCTTAACAACTAATACATATGGGAATACATACCATATTTGTCTTTTTGGGTCTATTTACCTCATCCATGATGATTTTCTTTAGCTGTATCCATTTACTTGTAAATTTCATTAATTTTAATAGCTAAAGACTATCCAGTTGTAGAAAAAGGCGACTTTTCTTTATCAATTCATCTCTCAAGAGACATGTAGGCTCTTTTCAATTACTAGACATTGTTAATAGAACATCAATGAACATGTTTGAAAAGTGTCTGTGCAGTAGATAAAGTATTCTTTGTGTAGATGCCCAAGCATGGTACAGGTGGATCTTTAGGTAGATATATTTCTAATCATCACACTGATTTCTACATTGCCTGTATAAGTTTACACTCCCACTATTTGTTTTGCATTTCTCTGAATACTAAAGACTGCAAACATTTCTTTAAATGTTTTCTAGCCATTTATGATTTGTCTTCTGAGAATTCTGTTTAGTTCTATACGTCATTTTTTTAAATAGATTATTTAGTTTTCAGATACCCAGTTTATTGAATTATTTATACATGTTTAGAAATTAGCCCTTTATCAAATATGTAGTAGATAAAAACCACTCCTCATTGTGACACTTTTCATAATGATATTGTCTTTGTGAAAGAGAAGACTCTAAGTTTCATGAGGTCCCATTTATTAATTTTTGTTCTTAGAGCTTGTGGTATCACTGACCTGTTCACAAAAATATTTTCGTGTTCCAATGAGTCAAGATTATTCTCCACTTTCTCTTCTATCATGTTCAGTGAGTCTGATTTTATGTTGAGGTCATTTGTCTATTTAGAATTATTTTTATGCAAGGTCTTAAGTATGGATCTTTTGACATACACACAGCCACCTAGTTTGATTTAAACCAGCACCATTTGTTGAAGATGCTATCTTTTTCCAATATGTATTTCTGGCTTCTTTATTAAAAATCAGGTGTTTATAGGTGTGTGTACTTACATCTGGGAATTCAATTTTATTCTCTTCATTAGTGTATCTGGTTTTTTATTGTTATGACAATACCATGTTATTTCTATTACCATAACAATATAGTATTCTTTGAGATCAGAGATGTTGATAATTGTAGCAGTTCATTTATTCATACTTCTTCAAACTCCTAAATTGTTTTTTATTTAACATAAATAGTCTTTCATTTGTTTGGTTATGGATAACCCAAGATATTTTATATGAGGCTATTGTTAAAGGTGTCTCTTCCCTTATTTCTTTATCAGTCATCTGTCTATAGAGAGGCAACCAAATTTTGTGCATTTATTTTTTATACTTCCATTTTGCTCCAAGTGTTTATCAAGTGTAGGAGTCATTTTTAAAGTATTTATTGACATTTCAAATGGTGGTGAAGAAATAACTCAGTGGTTAAAATATACACTTTTATTGTAGAGGACCTGAATTTGACTTTCAGCAAACATGGGAGGGGGTCTGTAGTACCAAAAGCTTCAATTCCAGAGAATCTGACACACTCTTCTGGTCTCTAGTACTCACATGCATGAGCATGCACACACACACACACACACACACACACACACACACACACAGTAGAACTTATTTTAATCTTATAATATGGAGTCAAAACAGGTTAAAGGGTAAATATTGCTTTGTGATTGTTACATATTCAATTTTGAAGTTAAAAGATAATTTTCTAATCACAGCTTTTATTGGTAAAGGGAATATATGTATTGCATTCATCTATTCCATTTCTCTATCCCCACCCATCAACACCAATACACAGTAATACGTTATTTTTGACCAAAATTGTTCAGTAATTGCTAAGGTTGTGCTATTTGAGATATGTGTTTGTTTAAGGGTGTCATTAATTTGTTCACATGCTGACTTTATCTTTGATAAGAAAGAAAACTTTGTGTTATAGTAATATTTCCTCTTCAAGTGCAGCAGTATTGTCAATTTTGTGAGATTTCATCTTTATAATCAATATACTTTTCCATAAAGTTACTCTATAGACAACAAAATCGACATATAGAAATGCACCTACATAAGACAGATATGTACATGGGAGTAGGTTTAAATATTTATTTAAATACTCCTATTTTACTATAACACATTTATTTATAAATTTTTCTTTTACAAAATGGGAGAGCTTTGGGACAGAAATCTTAAACAATAATTAAACATGTATAAATAATAAAAATATAATTATTTAAAATAAAATTTCTTAAATCTATAACTTGGTTCCAGGCCTTTAACTATCAACTTTTATCATACTAGAAGTCAGAGAGTTCATTAAGAAACTTGCCAATGTTTTAAAAAGTATTTTTTGGCCTACATAAAGCCACTGTGAATGGACAGGTTTTCTTAAACTACTGAATACTTTTATTCTTAATAAAGTTTGTAATGATTCAATGTGTGAAGAGGGGAGGCAGTACCTTCAGAGTCTTCATACTGTGCAGGCTTTCTATTTCTCAGTACTTGAGAGCTGCTGTCTTGAATTTAAGACAATTAAAATCAGCAAGACTTTTCATTTAATAGATCAAGTACTTCTTTAGAAGAGCTTGTTTTTATTTGTTTTGTAACAGCATGTATACCTTCCAAATGTCAGTAATTTCTGGATAATCATGGCTTTAGAAAACTTAATCTGAAAAGGCTGTGAAAAAAATGTATTTTGAAGTTTTAGTTAATGTGTATTTTCCTCTTATGAAAATAAAGTTGATGTTATTATAATAATTGCATATTTACATCTAAAGCTCTAGATTATATGTCATATAGATATAGACTAAAAGAAGATATAACTCTTCCTCTGGAACTAAACAAAACACATTCACTTATGTATTTTATGTTAGTGTAGTTTTGGGGAGTTCAATGGAATTTCTTCAGCAATTTGGACTGATATAATAAAAAAAAACACTACAAATCAAAGGGAAATGTCTGGTAATAGAGGAATGTCATGGAGGATTAAAGTTTGTGTATAAAAAATATGAAGTTTTTATGTTCTTTCCTTTTAATCTCTAATAATTCAAATATTTTATTATTTATCTTACTTGAATAGATATTAGTCCTGCATGTATGTATGTGTGTTATGAGTAGTCACTGTCCACGAAAGCATAAGCGATGCATCAATAACCTAAAAGCTGCAGTTACAGAAGACTGTGAGCTACTGTGAAAGGGCTGAGAATCACACGCTGATATTCTGTATGGGGAGTAAATGTTCTTAACCACTGAGCCACCTGCACAGCACGAATTTTTATATTCTTGACAAAATCACAATATGTAGTCACCAAAAATATTTTTTTTAGGGCAGGTGTCCACTATTTTATGTTATTTTGGGAAAACAATGTAAGTATGTGTGATTTTGTGCTAGTACTTGTAGGGAGAGTTATTATTTAAGCAAGATATAAAACAGAAAAGATTATGATCTTATTTTTCAGTTGTGTAAGGAATTGTAGAAAGACTACATTTCAAGATCATGCAATGAATAAGCAGTAGAATCAAGAGTTAAAGATGTATTTTCTATTACTTTCTTCTACATGGCTATAAATTTAATGTTTTATTTTTCTGTATTAATTGATTAAATATTTTCTTTTAGAAATCTCGCATAAGTGTATAAAGTATTTTGATTTCTTGCATGACTCTATGTTCTCTTATCTCCACCTGCCTTCATCACCTTCACCTTTCCTTCATATCCTTTCCCTTATTCAGGCCATTCTGGTTTTGTTTTTAATTTTTCCACTGATTTCAACCAGGGTTAATTATGTGACTACAGATGTGAAATTATCCAATGGAGCTTTGTTGTTGACTCATACGATTAATAAATTTTTTAGTAAAATATGAGAGATTAAATTGCAATTCAATAAAAGTTAACTGTTAAAAAATCTGTTTAAACTGGACTTAGAAGTATAAAGAAAGGAATGTAAATAAAAAAAATCAGATTGAAGGAAGTAAGTGAGCAATGGTAGTAGGGTTTCTGGGACTTGGCAGAGGGTCACCCGCTTGCTAGAACCCAAGCTGGGAAGCTGATTTAAACTTGTTATTTCCCCAGTTGCAGAGTGCAAATTGGACCAAGTCATGGAGGATGTCTTTGTGATACAAGCACAGTGTTCCACTATTTATGACAAGTGTTTTCAGGAAGCGATGGGTATTTATAAGGAAATGTGAAAATAATTGCTGCTTGATACTGTATCATATTCTGAGTTATTTTATTTTTAAAAATAATTTGTTAGTCAAACAGTTATTGAAATAAATTTTCTAAACGTCTTCAATGAATTAAACACTAAGTGAAAAAGCACCATTTGGCCATGATTGTGTGTCTCTAAATAAAAAATATTAAATAATGAAGGCAGAATTACAGATTGGAGAATAAGGGTCAAAGTAAAAGGAGGTAAAAGTGAGGGTTCAGTGAATATATAATTACAGTAAGACAGATAATAAGATTAGCATGTAGGTTTTTGTTTTCCTTATGGCCATTTCTGCAATCTGAGCATCACTGTTTATGATATGTATAATTTATTTTTAGCATTAATAAATTAATACTCATTAGTATTAGATGCCAGATACTATTTAGGCTTGAGGGATACAGTAACTGGTCAAGCAAAGTTCCTGGCTCCAGAGAACTTGCATTGTAGTAGATAATTAACAACAAATGAATATACGTTTCAAACATGTCAATTGTAATTGCAACGAAGAAATTAGTCCATTTTTCATAACCTCTGAATATAATTTATATTATAGTTATTTGTTATTTATACCTAAACTTCATCCTTTTTTTGATTCTACTTCTTAATCTATGCTAATAAAGAACTGACCATCCTAGAACAATGTGTAGTCATTACCACAGTTCCCATTAATCAGGAATCTAGCAGTGTTCAGTAGGTTCCTGTGGTTAGCATAATCTAGGGACAAGTCAGATTGAGTTCTAGAACTCTGAAGCTCAGTGTCATTTTTTGGAGAGCTCCTTGATGCTGTGTAACTCAAAACAACAAGAGTGGCTTTCTGTTAGCCAGTCTGTCTTTTATGGGTTTCTCAATCAGGTCAAGCCTGCCTTAGATAATCTCCTTTTCAATTAACAATTATAAACTGACTAGAGAGTTTCTTTACATCTTCCATGAGCCCTACCCTTTCTCACAGAACATTGATTAGAAGGAAGTTCCTGCTTCTGTCTTCACTCCAGAAGGAATTACACAAAGGCTAGTGGAGCAGGGAGTAGAAATCTGTACGTATTTAAGTGTCCTGGCAGCAAACTCTGACTAATTTGGAATTATTTAAGAGAAGGCAAACTATTTTTATGTTATCTTAATTAAAAATTTTTCATATTTATTGTTAACATAATGGTAGTATGAAACAGCACTAACATAATTATTATATATAAGACAAATTCAATCTCTATAATTATTATGTAACAATCATGAAAGTTTATTTTTATTTAACTCAAATGAGACTTTTATGATCATTCAGTTGTTTGGGTCATTTTAATATGATCTATAGAAGCAGTCTTCAAATGCTTGACTTAATTCAGAGTTGGTACTTCATAAAAGAGTTCTATGAATATAGATGGATGTATTTGAACATTTCCCTAATCAGAATAATGAGAATTATTAAAATATTTTTTATTATCTGGACTTCTGTCATATTTTCAGCCATACTATCAAAGTAGCACTTGTATCCCACTTGTATTTTACATTTCATGATAGAAATGACTAATGTTCTCAAATGAGCATTTCTCTGAATTTAACATTATTTATACCAATGTTTCTGCAAGTGAAAAACTAGTGAAAGATTCATTTTATTATATTAGATTCCTTGAACATTCTCATATGTAGAGAACGAGATTTTTAGTCCCTTCCAGGTGATGCTAGTGTATTGTTCAATCTACCATACACACATTTGGACAAGTGCAGGTTCCTAATTTTACAAATGAAACATTGTTCCTTAAAAAAAAAAGAGGTGTATATATTCAGAAAGACTTTGCATTTTGTAACTCCTCAAATACATTAAACTTAATTTTGGCATTATTTTATATGTTAATTGTGTAATGGAGCATATAGGTAGTTTGTTCTTAATTCAAAAAAACTGTTGGGTGATTTTAAGATTTTTAATATGTTTTTAAGTACAAGAAATGTGTGGTTTTCACATGTAAGTTGTAATTGTCCAGACTAGTATTGTACAAAGATTAATGAAATATATTGACAAAATAATCTTATTCCTAAAAACGATATAGGATTTATAACATGTAATATCACCATCAGGGAGATAAAACAAATAAAATAACTATTCTAACTTTGAAGTACTCTAGTTTCCTGGAGAAATCTTTCATGGTGTTTGACTATCCAACATTACCTGTTTTCATATGGGTTTTAGTGAAACTGAAATGAGTTCCTAGAAACCACTCACTGTAAGGTATGTATGTAGAATATTAGCACACACCAAAATAATTCTAAAGTAAAATATTTTTGGAAAATTGGTGTCTTTGATATTGCCAATTATATTGAAACCTGAAGTCATTCTATTTAAATTGTTATACAAAATATCATTATTTTCAATGTAAGAATTGTTGAACCTAAAACTGTTAGTTTTAGCTTGATTGAATCAAATCTGTAAATTTTACTTTCAATTTCTAGCTTCATTTTTGGTTCTTGATTACTTTTTAATAGAAATTGATTTGATTAGCAAAACAAAATTCTCTAAGAACCATCTGTGATCAAGGCAAAAGATGGGAGCTTTAACTAGTGCAAGTATTTTTAGTTATTTCTTTAGTCAACACTGTATATTATAACAAATTCTCTGAACAAGAAAACTATCAGCTTAAAAATATTTATTTAGGCTCATACTCATAGAGGTTTGAAGCCATTGTTGTCTAGTTCTATTGTCTCAAATGTGAAGTGAGAATACAGCAGTCAGCCATAGTCGGAAGTTTACTCATCCAGCAGTGGCCAGTAATCATGTGGCCAGAAGGAGCCATGGAGTGAGATATACCTGCAAAGGCTTGCCCCATGATCTAAGTACTTCTACCATGACTTATCTTCTCTATATCACTTTAACAAAATACCAGGGGATTCTTAATGCATGAGTGGCTTCATCTACCAATGAAGGAAGTTAGAGGTATTATCTAATTACTTCCCTAATTAAGCCCTGAAAACTTGATTTTTGGGCTCTTCTCTTACTTGAATGCTAGTTGTCATCATAACATTCTTAACTGCACAAACATTATGTTCTGATTTATAAATATCTTCTATAATTTTTTATACATAACTAAAAACTTTTCTGAAATTTAAACTAGAATTTTCACCCATGCCCACATCAGCATAATGCTCACATTACAGTGTTTGAAATGTTTGCATATGGCCAAGCACTCTCTGTTCATGAGTGTTCCTTCTCTTCTCCAAAATTTAGACTTTAAAAGATATATTGATCTAAAACTTTCTTCCAGACATGTTGTGTCCTTTGTAAGCTTTACGAAGTGTTAATTGTACTTGAACTGTTAGTCATCATAAGTAACTCCCACTGTGGTCAATTATCAGGCAGGAGATCTCAGAACAGTAGGGAATTTCAGTCATTATTTCTCTCTGATCAAGTCAGAATTATGAAGGGGACACAGAATAAATGAGAATTTCATTTTGTGGATACAAAGTAAGCTTTATATTAAAGTCCATAAATTCACAAGGACAATTATACTTAAAAGACTAAGTGGCATAAAAATTTTGCATAAAGCAAGAGACATAACAGATGACTACAATTTGTCAGAGAGATGTAGTCCTATAGCTATCAGCTGCACACAATGACATTATTTAGTGTGACATGACAAATAATTATAAATGCCATGACCTCAGAGAGTCTCCTTCATTTCACCAGAACTCTGAGTTATATATTGAAAATTAATGTTAATGGGGAAGCATATATTCACCTGGTGGTACTAAGTCATATATGAAAGATATTTTGATACATTGTTCCTTGAATGTTCATAATTCTGTCACAGCAGGAGAATGAAGAATTGATATTTTATTTCTTTGTAAAGAAGGTAGGAGCCACAGATGTGTGTGCTGTCCTAATATTTTATATATTTCTCATTTCGCTCTACAATTTATCATTGCATTGACAGCAGCTGTGTGTTCTCCAAAAGGTCAAGTGTTCCTAATGATAAATATATTTAAAGAGGCACCATCCCTCAATGGCTTGTCCCTACAAGGCATAGGAGTTACCTCAGGCAATTTGGGAATCTATTTCCAGGCATTCTTTGTGCTATAATTTGTGAAAAGTTCTCATTAAGGACACAGCCTACCAGTGCTATAAATTTCCAATGCACTTACTTGACTGTATCTCAAAAACCTGGGATATTTTACTTTACATAATTTCCACAATTGTTCCAGAAAGATTTGAAGCTGCTATGATTTTAGATTGAATTAGTTTTACTAATCTAAACTTAACCTAAACCTACACTTGTCTTATGAGGATCATTCTTTAACATTATGTCAATTTTATTTTTAGAAGTACCCATTTTATTTTCAATAGTAGCTTACTAAACTTCATTCCTACCAGTAGTAACTAGGAATTACTTTGGCCACATCTTCATTGCCCTTAGTCCATTTCTGTTTTTCTGTCTGAGTTTTGCCATCATAGTTTACAATGATAACCTTTGTAATTTCATGTCCTAGTCTGTTTTCAACACAAACTGACAAGGAAAGGTTTAATGCATTTCTTGTTTCAAGGTCAAAACTCATTGTTGAAGAATGTCAGGGCTAGCATCGTTGGCTGATTATAAATAGAAAAATGAAAAAGGAGTCTGAACACCTGAATTTGTCTTATTTGTTTGTTTGTTTATTTATTGTTTCCGCATGGGGACAAATGTAATATACCATCTTTTGCTACTCTCAGAACTACAACCTGCTCCAATCACAGTGCTGTTCCCACCACGGTGGGTTATACTCTCAAAACATGAATCAAAAAAAATTCTTTCTTTATAAAGTTATCTCTCAAAAATTTGACACTTATAAGAGAAAATAAACTAGGAAAGCTATGGTAAAGCATTTCAGTATTAATATTAATTCACATACATGTTTTTATTGATAAAATACATTATTCATTTTGTTCTTCAACTTGTCTTTAATCTCTTTTTTTGGGGGGGGGTGGCTTTGAACAATATCAAGGCCAAGGCCAAGGCCATTGCTGTCTTTTTTTTTAATTTAGAATTTGTATAACTTTGGCTTTGAGTTTTCTTATGATCTTTGTTGAACTGATTTTGTTTAAAGTGAGAGAGGTTTGATGTAGAGATAAATGTGGATTTTCAGTGTTCTAAATGCTATTAGCTAAAGAACATGTCTTTTTCTAATATGTATTCTCAGTGTCTGTGCAGAATCCTATCAGACCTTCAAGGAAGACCTAAAATCAATTCTCTTCAAACTTTTCCACAAAATAGAAACAGAAGAAACACCACCCAATTCGTTCTATGAAGCCACAATTAACGCTCATACCTAAACCACACAAAGACACAAAAAAGAATGAAAACTTCAGACCAATCTCTCTTATGAATATCAATGCAAAAATACTCAATAAAATTCTTGCAAACTGAATCCAAGAACATATCAAAACAATCATCCATCATGATAAAGTAGTCTTTATCCCAGGAATGCAGGGATGATTCAATATTCAGAAATCCATCAATGTGATCCACTATATAAACAAACTCAAAGGAAAAAAACACATGATCATATCACTAGATGCTGAGAAAGCATTTGACAAAATTCAACATCCCTTCATGTTAAAAGTCTTGGAAAGATCAGAAATTCAAGGCCCATATGTAAATATAGTAAAAGCAATATACAGCAAACCAGTAGCCAACATTAAACTAAATGGAGAGAAACTTGAAGTAATTCCGCTAAAATCAGGGCCGAGACAAGGCTGCCCAGTCTCTCCCTACCTACTCAATATCGTTCTGGAAGTCCTAGCCAGAGCAATCAGACAACATAAGGAAGTCAAAGGGATACAAATTGGAAAGGAAGAAGTCAAAATCTCACTATTTGCAGCTGATATAATAGTATACTTAAGTGATCCCAAAGTGTCCACCAGAGAACTCCTAAACCTGATAAACAACTTCAGCAAAGTGGCTGGATATAAAATTAATTCAAACAAATCAGTAGCCTTCCTCTACTCAAAGGATAAACAGGCTCAGAAAGAAATTATGGAAATGACACCCTTCACAATAGTCACAAATAATATAAAATGCCTTGGTGCATTTGGTTATTTTAATCAACAGTTAATAAAATTGAAATGATGAAGTTTGCAAGAAAATATAATTGGGGAAAGTTATACTGAGTGAAATAACCCAAACAAGGTAAATGAAATGAAACTTCTTGCTGTCATATGTGGATCCTAGTCTGGAATTTCTAGTTTTGTGTGCTCAGCCTGGCAACTAGAAAGGAGACTTTGTAGAAAAGAAAAAAAATAAAGATGGATAATAGAAAGACACAGGAATAGAAAGAATCAGGAAAAGATAAACGAGGGGGGTGATTTACAATGGAAGGTGACAGTGGGAATGTAGGGTACAGAAGTCATGTTGGGACAGTTCAAATTTTATTGCACAACATGGAGACAGTGTCAAGTAAAATGCCCAGTGGCGAGTTTAAGATATTTCTTCCAGAATTATTGATTCAGAAGATTAACAAAGGCCCCACCAAAGGGTATAAATTATTGGTATTATTTTATTTCCAGTCAGAATTTTATGATTAGACCCTGTTGCTGAAAATACACATAATTTTATTACAAAATGTGGTGAAATCCCATGGCTACTGACCTTCAAGCTGCGTCCCTGCTCTATAGCATCTATAGTACTGAAGGTTATATGCAAAGTGCTGGAAATAGCCATCCATAGCCTTACCTAGCTATGAACCCAGTGAGATACAATGATAGTAACTGATCTTTGGGCAAAATTTATCTATAGTGTATTATGTTATGGGACTAACTTATCACTTTCAGGGTTGATTTTTCCCCCTCTTTTCAGGTGGAAAACTATAACTGCTATTGAAAATGTACTTAAGAACCCATAGCTTATAAATTCATAATACCTAGGGAAGAACTTAATACTATTAATTTGTTAAATGTACTCAATATCAAACTACTTCCTGGATACACATTGTTAAGCCCATGTATTTCTACACTCTTATTTTTATCAGAAACTTTCTCTGTGGAGTGAGAGGTACCTCATATACAAACAACTGGTCAAAGTGAAGACAAAAATTGTCTGTGGAATGCTCAGCCATGAATGATACATCTATATCACACCCTCATTTTCCAAAGGTTAAAATATCATGTGGAAAAGGGAGCTCAGAGATTGTTAAAAACATCAGTGATCAAAAAGGATTCTAGGCCCTACAAATGCAAAAATGTCTTCTTGACATTGAACTCACTAATGCCCTCATAGAATCTGAGGTTGCCAGCACAAGACCTACATAAGATAAAGCCAACCAACATTCCAGCAAAGATGGAAGAAGACAGAAGTCTCAACACCTAACTAAGGAGCTGTTAACAATTGATAGTGGATAAGGTTGTACCTTTAATTTTCTTTAGATGTATGGCCTAGGGTAGGTTTACCATACTGCTATGGATAGTCCAATACTTGTATTCATATTAACACCATTAATCTAACTCACTAAGTTGTGAAGAAAAACAAAAGATTCCAAAAGGATGACATGAAATTGGAAGAAAAATGTGAGTTAAAGGAATCCTGGGGGAGTTGGAAGTGAGTTCTGTGTGATAAATATGATCAAAATAAATTGTAAACATTCTCAAAGAAATAACATTTTGTTAGGGTACTGTTTTGGCTACTGTAATTTTGCTCTGTATTGTAATTTAGGAACTGTGATATCCCCAGTTTATCTTTTATCTCAGCATTGATTTGGCTACCAGGTTTCATTTGTGATTTTGTATAAGTTCAGGATTAAAGATTCACTGCAATATTACACTAGTTTTTTTGATATGTTTACCACATGTATAACCACTTTGGATATTTTTAATATCATAACAAGATGAGCACTTCAAATTTATGGACACAGTATTATTTTCATTTTTTTCTTCTTTAATGTTTAATTATTTATTAAATATGTTACTTCCTTATTTAAGTTTATTCTTATGTGTTTATTTCCAGGTTATTTAGTTTTGGATAGCTTTTATTCATGGATTACTAATATTTTTCAGAAAGTTCATTATTGACTAGCAGTAACACTTATTATTTTTGTGTGTTCATTTTATAACCTCTGACTTTATTGAATTTGATTATTATGTAGTCATTTCTGGAGAAACTATTGTCTGCAATTGAGGAAGATTTTTACTCTCTCCTTCGTAATTTGATGTTCATTATTTCGTTGACTTGTTTGCTAGTTTCAATTATATTTTTAATACTGTGCAGAATAGTAGAAAGTAAACATCATCATTCTTTTCCAAATTTCAGAAAAGATTTTGACATTTATCTGTCCAGTGTGATTTTGTCTGTTCTTTATTTGTTAAGGTACTTTCTGGGTTCTGTCCTTCATTTGTTAAAATATGTTCTTTCTATATATCATTTGTTGAAATTCCTTTTTTAGATCTACTAAAATATTCATTTGCTTTCTGTAAATGATTTCATTGTGATGATGTGTTATAAGTAACTTTTGTGTACAATGACTTATCCTTGCATGTCTATGATGTCAGATTTTATCACTGTAATTCTTTTAATATGGCACTAATCCTTTAAAAGTTTTACATCTTTAACTAATCATTTGATTTAATGATTTTATTCTTGTTTTTGTTTGTTTCTGATTTTGTTTTTGTTTTATTTTGGAACAGGGATAGAGTTAAAAATAACTGGTCCTATTCCAGTTCAAAGGCTTTCTTCATGTTGGCTCCATACTTTAAATTGTAAATCTTAGTATCTAGGCCTCTTTCAACAGAAATATTTTCACACATTTTGCATAAATGCTTCATAGAGAACCTATGATATTTTACATTATCAAATATGAAACATCAATATTTGAAATATATCTATCCGTAATATATTCTCCTACATCAAAATATTCCTTCCAATAGCAATGTTAGGGATTTCTTATAGATTAAATCTGGAAGGTAATAGACAGCATTTGTTGAAAAAGTTAAATTTAAGTTAAATTTAAAATTTAAAATTTGCAAATCTTTACATGTTTTATCTATTTTAAGTGTTTTAGAGAAAAAAAAACAGTATAAACCGTATGCTACAACCATTCAACCATTCACTTAAAATATTCACAATGGTGACTGGATACATTTAATTTTCTTGCCTCTGGGTATAACCAAATAAGGAAAAGCCAAAATAACAAGAAAAGTTTAACATAGTTGAAATAATGAGCTGATATGACCAAATCAAAAGAGTATATCAGTATGACGCATTTGAGATTACATTCATTGAAAAGCACAATCGGATAAGTTTCAACCAAATTATTAAGTAGTAAGATTTTGGCCACGGTTGGCCTTAATAAGGGTTTCCAGGCATCCTTGTTCACCAGGCCAAACTGGAAGGAATGAAGGTTAGAAGAGAGGATGGTTTTTGCAGGACTTTGGTAGGTGTCCAGTGCTGAAGAACCAGCCTTCTTTGAGATGGATTTCAGTGAAATAGCTTTCCATTACTGAGGATTTCCAGGGCTATACAAACCTTAGGGTTTGAGTCGAAGTTTTCAGTGTGAGTATACATTATTAGTCGTGTCTAGGTGCTGGGAAACTTCGTTTGCATAAAGAGAAATTCCAAGTGCTTGATGAACATTTCCTTATAGGGAAAGAGGAAGTTCAACCTGTAATTTGGCCACTAGCATGCTTGATTACTTCAAGGGTGGTGGAGGAGAGAGTCATAAGGCCTGTGTGAGCTGGGACATGCAGACCCAGAGAAAGGAGGAAGGAATCCTAATTCCTGCCAGTCTCGGGATGAGATTTTCTGGGTTTGGTCACTTCTAGACTTCAGTTTTGCACCAGACTGGTTCCACCAGTTGCATTTCTTTCTAGCTCCACAGGAGAAGTTATCTATTTGGTTTTATCGTTCTCATCATAGAGAAAGGCTTATAAAAGTGAAAGGCACTATCTAGGTTTCTATACTTTTAAGTAGAAGTTGAACATTAAGAAGAGTCTATGTATTTTTAATCTGAGCACTGATTGATCCTTTGGCTACAGTGCAGTAGCAGTCATGTGTCTTTTTTCTCTTTACAACTTGTTCTACTGACCTCCATTCAAGGCAAAAGATCAGAAGTTAGATCATAAGAAAATCAAATAAGAGCTTCTGCTCAACTCTCAAGTTTACTCAGACATTTATTCAAATTTGAAGCAGTATAATAAGGAGAGAAATTGAATGACTGCTTATCTTCCTGGAATAGGTACTAATCAAAATGTTCTGCTTATTAATATAAAACTAAAGAGCTCACATCTTAATTAAAGTACAGTTGTTATGAAATGCCACACCCTCTTCAGTGTTTCCAGTTTGCTCACATGAGGAAGGAAATGCATTTCTTTCAGTGGTCTTTCCTGTAAGTACCATGAGTTATATGGGTCAAGGTGATGCTGTCAAGATATGTTCACTGCTAAACTGCTAAACTCATCCCTTATACCATTAGCTTGTGCAGTCCAGAAACAGAAACTAAGAAACTGCAACAATTGCAAGAAACATGTCATTGTATATGTGTTGGTGTAGTTAAGGAGTTCACAATCAGATAATGAGTGAGAAGATATCCACTGGGTTGCTTAATAAGACCATTAGGCTTACAAGAATGAAGCACAGAAATGAATGGGAATAGGTTCTTGTTATTTTCTTTCCATATTTGATGTAATATTATAAGAGAATAGTGATCTTCTCTCACCCTTAAAAATATGAATGGCAATATTTTGAATTATAGTAGAAAAATACTGTTATTTGTACTATTTTTCTCTTCTGGATAATATGTGACTGGAAAATTGAGCAGTGATAATTTTTTAAACACCCAGATGTCAAAAAGCACAGATTGTAATGCATCAGGCTTAATCAGAATTAGAGTCAGTAATTGCTTACATGATATGTAACTTCTAAATGCAGCCATGACTATATGCAGTAATTTTATGTATATTTACAAACTTCAAGAACAAAATATAGAAAGTAACCATTCATTTCTATGAATCTAATTGATTATAAATAATTTTTTAGCCTTATTACTTACTGTCTGGAATAAAGAACATATAAAATATTCTAGCATGAAATATGAAAACATATGTACTTTGGGAATTTTAATATACATACCTTCAAAGAATGATGTAAAGTCATCTTAACATATACCCTTAGGAAAATCACTTAAAAGGCAAATTAAATAAGAGGCTGGATAAGGGTTTGGTTCTTCTTTGATAGGCAAATACAAGCTACTTAAATGAGTTCATTACTAAGCAATATTTTCACTTTATAGTCTGTATATCTCATAGAAATAAAAAGATGATAAATTGTAGAAAATTTAAAACTTGCATCAAATGTATAACTAAAATATACCATGATACAATCAACTTTCATGAAAATATGAAAGAAAAACTAAATTTAAGTTTCTAAATCTGTGCCATCTTTAGAACTATCATACTGGCTTGTACTTCTGTCTTTATAGAAATTTTAGTACCCATTCCATGTGGGGGAATGTGAGAATTAACGGAAAAGAATGAGCTTTTGGAAGACTGTTGGGACTGATACTCCTTTCTTTATATGGCAAGTGTAGAGATATCACAGATGAAAATGAGAGAGAAGAGTCCTCAAACATCCACTTAGCCATAAGTTGAAGGGTAAGTCAGTGGTTTTGAAGAACACGTCTAGTACCTCTGTTGATTAAAAACACATATAGTGACATTCCAGGCATTACTAGAATGGAGTACTTTGAAAAGAAAGGTCAACAATTACAGAACGGAAAGAAGAAATAGTCTACCCATAATTCATGTTTCATTTAGATACTTATGGCAGAAAGCTGAAAAATTCAAGGTTAGAAACAAGTGAAGAATGATGTAAAGGAAAAGATGAAGCACTTCTTCTAATTTGTCAGGGACAAATAAATAAGAAGCTGCTGAGAATGCACAAAGAACTGTGCTCTAGATGCTGTGGACTTCAGTTCAAAGGCAAGTTTAAATCTTTGATGTAGTGAATGTTTTGAAGAGAAGTTGAAATGTAAAAGTAAGGCTGTAATGGAAGAGAGGTTGTATGTTCTTTTTCTACAGCACAAAGAGAAATTTTATTCTAAAGTTGAAAATGAAAACTTTACATTATTTGAATCTTTATGACTAAAGTTTGTGAAAATATAAGAGCAGAACTGGAGTTTAAGGAAGGTTGTCTTGGAAAGGATGAATAAGGAGACCTACTCCTTTCTTTACACCTAATCACCACGCTAATGAAGTTTGCTTTCAAGTTCCATTCCTAGACTCTTGGATGACCTGTTCAGAGGGAAATCTGCCAAAATAAAAACCAAAGTAAATGAGTAAAGAAAGAAAGAAAACCAAAATAAGATAAATGAACAGTGCTACAGTGGGGACAGATTACAACTGTTTTTCTTTTCAGTCAAGAGGTCATTAAACATTTATTCCACCAGTAAAAGCAAACTTAACTAGTCTGACTTATTAGAAGAATGTATGGCTAAGTTTTGAGAGTGTCACATGGGCCTAGTGTTAGCAACTAGATTGCACCTTATTTCTTGTTTTGTTACTTTATGTATATAATTACTTTGTTTTGTTTTACTAATGAAAAAAATCATAAATGTGTATTTCTATACACATTTAAAGATTCCACATTGATAAATCAAATATTCTACCTATGTAAATGCAAAGGTAAAAATATAAATATTCATCATTTGAGAAGATATAAAGGTCTAGATATAGAGATATACACAGATCTTAATCCTGGGTGATATTGTCTTGATTACTGATTAAAGCAAGAGAGTGCATTGTGGGTTGTCACACCCCTCGATAGATGGTTCTTGATGGTATAAAAAAGCAGGCTTAACAAGCAGAGACAGGACAAGCTAGCCAGGAAGAAGCACTCTTATACATACTCTAAACTAATTTTTTGTGTTCAGTTTCCTGCCTTGAGTTCCTGCCCTGACTTCACTGGATGGTAGACTACAAACTGTTAGATGAACCAAACTCATTCCTCCCAAATTGCTTTGGTTCAAGCTGTTTTATCACAGAAATGAGAGTCATAACTAAGAAGGAAAGCCAGGAAAGGCAATAACCATAGTGACATTTACTGTAGTCGGGCATTATCTACAGATAATAATTAATTCATGAGATGATCTAGATACATCTATCTCACAGAAAAGATTGGAAAAATCAGTACTTCTTTTACAATGATCATACCCTTTCTATTCCTGGGTACTTTAGCCTTCTTATTTTGTCAGTTCTCTAGCTGTTCTCTGAGTATCAGGCCTTCACCAGGAAGGACAGAGCTTCAGTCACCAAATGGAGGGTTGCAACCAGTAAGAATGTAAAGTTAAGGCTACCTTGAAGATTTGTTTACCTAAAATTTACTTTCTAGCTTGCTATGGAAGAGATTCCTTTGTTTTATTCGTTAATGTTTTGCCCTAAAGACACATATATTTGATTTCTATCTATTATTGATGCTTTAACCCCTGAAAACAGAGAGTAGAAAGCTCTCATAGGACTTAGCCCAGGTTCCAGCACCAAAAATATGTTTTGAAATAAACCAACGGTTTAATTCATTTTATCAATTACAATTGATGCTGCAATTATGCCTAAAAGGGAAAGTTCATTGAATGCTATAATCAAGAACTGACTTTAGGGACTGGATACTAGTCTTGTGGACATTATACCACAAATATTCAGTTCA
The DNA here is from genome assembly GCF_004785775.1 of Grammomys surdaster. Lineage (NCBI taxonomy): Eukaryota > Metazoa > Chordata > Mammalia > Rodentia > Muridae > Grammomys > Grammomys surdaster. The sequence goes on from NW_021604577.1 coordinate 5,916,568, forward strand.
AATGCTTCTTCCTAAGGGAAGGTTTTCTGGATAAAATACTATGTCCAAATTAAGTGCACTTTCCTAATTAAAGGCCCACACATTTGAGAATTATAGCAGTTACTGCTCAGCACAGTAATTAGGCTGTTAAATTGTGTGCCTTCCACAGGCCCAGAAACCTCTTAAGGGAAAATGTACATCTCATACTTGTAAATCTGAAGATGCAAGCACAAACCTGGCACACAGAATACACCCCATAAATGTTTAATTGAATTAATATGTAAGTGAATGATGTGAGAAAATGAATTCATAAATTACTTAATTTGAAGGATAAACATACTAGCACAAGGTAATGCTGATTTGGTAAAAAAAAAAAAAAAACTACACAGTGTAGAGTGATAGAAGAAATACACTGGAAAGAAACCAAGGAGCTGTGTTTTTGGTGAAGCTCTACAAAATGGCTTAGTACAAAGACATATAATTTTGTTGATGATTGTATTTTTCCTTTTCTAAATTTTGCAGAACTAGTGGCTGAGGAGTTGGCTTATCAGTCAAGCACTTTTGCAAAGAACCTGAATTATGTTCCCATTACACATATTTAGAGCTACAGAACTGCATTTATCTGCAGTTCCAAGGGATGCAACACTGTTTCTGGTCCCTGGAGATAACTTCTCGTATATCCATACATTTCCACAACCATGTATCTAGACATAAAACAAAAATGAAATAATTTTCAAATGAAGTCATTTTAAATACTCTACAACATTTTTTCCCCTGAAATAACATAGACTTGACTTATACAAACTGCATAGCAAACATTTGTATCGAAAAGTTTTATTCACACACTCTGGCCAGGTAAAGAGGTCTTGCTCAACCATCATCAGAGACACTACCTCCTGATTGAGATAGGAACAAATACAGAGACCCACAGTCAGATAATATATAGTAAGAGACTAGAACACTGAGCCCTAAACAGAATTTCTCCATCAAATTTCTTCACTGTTCCGGGAACCCAGTGGAACAGGAGGAGGAAAGTGTATAATAGCCAGAGGGTATGAAGAACACCAAGAATATAATGTTTTCTAAACAGAAACATATAAACTCATAGAGATTGAGGCAGGATATACAAGGTCTACATGGTTCTGAACCATATGGAGTCCTAGAACTGAGGGAGGAGTGGAGAAAGTTCCCGTAACTAACCAAGAGGCTATTTCCAATTGATGACTCCTTCCAAATGAAATTTTGTTTGCTCCAAGGTTGTTTTCCTGGAGTGACAAACTACTCCTAAGGGTAGACAGCATCATTTGAAGTTCTTTATCTCGTAATATTCTGTCAGGGCTTTCTAAAAAATTTATGTCTGTGCATCTGTGTGCACGCTTGTGTGTGTGTGTGTGTGTGTGTGTGTGTGTGTGTGTGTGTGTGTAAAATTTGCTCTATTTTTTCTTTATAGGTCCTTTGTATATTATGGCTTCTGAAAGCTTTTCTTGCACTTTTTCTTGGGCTCTTTTTCTTCTGTTTGTTTTGCACTATTCTGATGTGCTATATTTTATTTTCTTATTATACCTTAGAAGTCTGTATGTTTTCCAATGAGAGACAGTAGGGGTTAGATCCAGATGGTAGGAGAGATGGGGTGAAAATGAGTGGAGTAGAGTGAGAAGACGGTGACTAATTTTATGTCAACTTGACACAGATTGCAATTACCTGAGATGTAGGAACCCCAATTGAGCCAGTCTCTAGATCATTGTCTTAATTAAGTGATTGTGGATGGAGGGCCTGAGCTGATAATACTGGGTTCTATAGGAAGGCAGGTTGAGTCAGTCATGGGGATCAGATCAGCAATCAACACTCCTCCATAGCCTTTGTATCAATTCTTGTCATTAGGTTCTTGTGTTGTTTGATTTCTTGTCCTGACTTCCTCCGGTGATGGCCCAAGAATGTAGAAGTTTAAGCCAAATTAGCCCCCTTTTCCCCTACTTGCTTTTGTTCATGGTGTTTCATCATAGCATTAATAACCCAAACTAAGACAGAGAGGAAACCATAACTAGAATATAATATGTGAGAAAAGTATCTACATATTGGGAAAAATAAAATGAATAAAAATCTCACATCATTTGAGTAATCACTCAAGAGCTACATATAAATATTGATATATGTTATTCCTGATTATTTGACTGATATTCCAAAGCCCGTTGAAAACTATTCACAGTTGGCCAATAGGAAGTAAGAAATATGAAGACTGAGCATTATACATACTGCTTTTATGTCACAGCTGGAATAAGAATTAAGAGCTCTTGAAATAGCCCCTCTATTTCATTCAGCATACTTTGTGTCATAAGACATATTTGAAACACATAAATAAGTATCTGACAGTTTTTCTTAGTTAGAGTTTCCATTACTGTGAAGAAACACCATAACCAATGCTACTCTAATAAAGGAGAATATTTATTTGGGGCTAACTTACAGGTTCTGAGGTCCTGTCCATTATTGTCAAGGCAGGAGGCATGGTATCTTCTAGGCAGGCATGGTACTGTAGGAGCCAAGAGTTCTACATCTTCTTTCAAAGTCAAACAGGAGAAAACTGATGTCCAGACAGCTAGTAGGAGGGTCTCTCAAAGGCTATGCCCACAGTGACACACGTCCTTAACAAGGCCATGCTTCCAAATAGTGCCACTCCCTGGGCCAAGCATATTCAAGCCACAGTTTATACATGATTTAGATTAAGTACAGCTCAAATATTTCTTATCACATGATTTTTTTTTATTATGACCTTAAGAATTTGTAGTGCAAGCCACATTCTAAGCAATGGGAATTTCAAGAATGAGAAGGAACATGACCTTCAAGTGGGTTTTACTGTTCCTTGGGGAAAAGACTGCACTCTTTGTATCCTGCACATCTTAGGTGGTTGTATGTGGAGGTGGGGAGATAATAAAATATAAGGAAGCTTCCAGTGGAAATGAAACTTTATCGATTCCTGGTGGGTATCTTTCTGTCACAAACTTTTCAGCTCTTCCAAAAGTCTGAACCAACTAAAGTGAATTCAGAAATGACATTTCTGGTGGCTTTGCTTTATTCAGTAAAAATAACAAGTGAGAACATTTCTCCTCGCTAAGCTGTACAATGATATACTACTTCTTGCTTAAAGTGTATTTTCAGTTAACACTGGAGATGAGCATTATTTCATACTCTGTTGGGTCTAATAGAAAATGTGTTGGATATGATAGAATAAAACAATGGAGTGTTGTCAGGTTTACTCACGAAACTTATCAGACATGTATTATATGTATTACTTTTTGATTCAGCAATCTGTTTGGCTATAAAGCCATAATCCCTAGCTTCAAGAGCTTATACCAAGCTGAACACTAAGGCAACACTGGAGAAACAACAAAAATCTATACGTAAGATAAATCAGTTATTATTTTAATCAACAAAGTGAGAAGCAACAGGAAAGTTGCTGTATTTGCAACTCAGGACTTCTCAAGTCGTAGCTTTTTTTCTTTCTTTAGAAATGGTCATTGTGAGAGCTCAGCTTTTTCAAATGTATAAACAAAATAAAAACAAATGTTTGTGGAAATGTAGATGAAAGACTTTTGTCCAAGAAATTTAATTATGGATGTATTGATTGATGGTAAAAGTACTGTTATAAATAATACTAATATATAAAATAAGTATCTGAATGTATGTTAGTATATTTACTGATTGAAAATAGTTTCGTTATTATATGTTTCTGCTACATTTGTGAGAATGTAAGAAACATTTCCTGCTTTTCATTTTAAAATTAAAATGAAAGTGAGGAGTCCTGAGGCCCCAAGCAAGAAAAATACACTTATTTGGGCAGGTCCATTACAGTATTATATTATTAAATGACTTAGGTTTCTAAATTCCATTTATAATTCAGTGTTTTTCAGATAACATGGAGAGTAACAGTTCAGTTTTTTGACCAGACAGTGTTTCATTTGAAATCATTTCAATTATCTTACAAGAATGTTGGCTTAAATAACCTAGATATCAATTATGTTTTACTCATTTTAAAACTAACTAGTTATAAATTGTATTCTGTAACTCAAAATTGTCACCAGTGTCGTTCAGTTACAGTGTTATCTAAGTATTTCAGTCTCTTTTTGTGCTGGCTAGTTTTCTGCCAACTTGTTATAAGCCAGAATCATTTGGACCTAAACTTGAGAAAATACTTGCATAGAATTGCCTAGACGAAAATTTGTAGTATATTTTTAAAAATTATTCATTGATGTAGGAAGACCCATTCAAATTTGAGTGACATCATTCCAGGACTAGTTGTCCTATGTGCTATTACAAAACAGACCATGAGCAAGCCATGATGAGTAAGCTAGTAAGAAATCCTCTGTGGCCTTTGCTTCAGTTCCTGTCTCCAGATAATGTCTTAAGTTCTTCTCCTCTTTTCTCTGTTTGATGAGTGACAAGCTATCATATGAAATCAATATTTTCATCCCCAAGATGATTTAAGTATTGGTATTTTATCATAAAAATATATGATATTTTAGACACTAACTAAAGCTTTCTTTCTGGTTTATTATCCATGATGTACTCACGCAAACATTAAACAATGATTGTTTCTCATGACCTTCAGTGGCCCTTGCAGAATTCTGTGATACTTTTGTTTAACTATTCTCTGGTAATGAACAGAGGAACTACTTAGGCTAATAGTGACTTCAACTTCTCTTTTCTTTTAGTTAATCAAATCAAAATGGTTAGAGTAGACAGGAGAATGTTGATGTGGTTTCCATTGTACTTGGCTTTTTTCTTGTCAGGTCATTTGCAGTGGGATGTTTATTTACATTTATGTTACTTATGGCAGCCCTTTTAAACACTTATTCTCATCTGGAACTATGTGGTGATTATTTCTTTGCCATTGCATAACTCTACTCTTGTAAGTCTCTCACTACTTTACTGACTCTTGCCTGGAAAATTACTTAGAGAATAAGTAACTGGGCCAAAGATTGTACCTTAATCTGAGTTGGACTATATATTGGGCTATTAGTTGTCCATTTACCATGCATCATATCATATGTATAATCTCTCTTATTTCTCTAGATAATTATAAATATGTCAAATACCAATTTTTCAAAATTTGTAATTGTACAGACTTACCATTATTGTCATAAGGTATCTATAAACGAATTATACAAAGAAAATTAGTTACACCACTAAAACTTGTGTGCTGATTATTAAACTATAGGATCAAAGATAGCTAGAGAGTCTTCTCTGACTTCTGGAATATTTAATTTTCAGTATTAAGTTAAATTAAAAAAACATTAACTTTTAACTCTATCATTGTGATGTCTACACAATTGATATCAATAGCTGTTATCTCCACCACAAAATTCCTCAGTAACAATTATTATAACAAGTAAATTACAGTGAGCCTGAGCCTCTCCATGACTAAGACCATGTATTAGCAGACCCATTTTTGTGAAGTCCTAGAACAGACAACTGCAGTTGTTTTGAGACCATGTCTGCAAAGGCCATACCATGCCCTATAGACAGTATTTTGAAGCTCTTCTCTTTATCTTCTGGCTCTTATAGCTCTATCTCTCTGTTCCCTCTTCATGGGCCATAAAGGTAAATGAATAAATGTTCTGTGTAGGCCTGAACACTCATATATCCTTAATCTCACTATCTGTATTCATCACTATTTACCAAAAAGAAAGTTTTTCTGAATAAGTCTGAGAGTAGTATTCACCTGGTGGTAAACGCATAATAATTTAGAAAGCAGTTTGGCACTATGGAAGTTTAGCTAGACATCAGTAGTAATTCCCTGAGCACAAGACCCATGATCTTCCCAGCCATGGAGTTTGACAAGGTTTAGAGTACTAGTCATGTATCCCCTTCAATGAAGTAGGCTTTGAACTCAATTCAAGAGTGTTTGGCTATGCACTTAATACTTGCAGCACTATTACATTAGTTAGTAAAATATAGACATTTGTAACAGAGAGTAGAGTAGTTGTTATCCTTGTACACAAGGAGACAATTCTCTGTTTAGAGACAAACAAGTCTTCTATAAATAAACATTCACTTTTAGGATATAATTATTGTTAAATTGTATGATTAATAATTGTAATTATTATTGTGATAATCATTTTATAATTATTACTAAATTGTATTTAATAAAACAATTTAATAATTGTATTATTAAATTGTATACAATTGTAAAAATTGCAATATAAAATAATTTAATATATTATAGGTGAGAGAATTTTCATGTTTGTTTCAACAAATTTGATAAAAATATTTGTAAAACTGGTATGAGTTTTAATGCTGGTTTTTACATATGAACTTTTGTGTCTCTGTTGTGTTTTATAAATCTTCCTTTATGTCAATATCAATCAGAATAGTCAAACAGCAGTTACTGTAACCTTAGAGCAAGATTTCTGTATTTATTATACAAAACTCAAAGATGGAATAAAGGAGAAAGTCTTATTCTTGGTTTTCATAAATTGGGAAAAGTTTTGAAATTTATTCTTGAGAGAAAATACATTGTTTTGGGAGGATAACATTCCCAACCAAGAGCAAAACACACTGACATTTTTTTTTCAGCCAAAATTTCAGTATTTAAATCTTGAAGAGTAGAGTGAATTTATGGATTTTTTTTCTACTAAGTCCTCACATTCTGTTTCCAAAGACAGCCTTGTAAGTGAGGCATTTGTCTTTCACAGCTTTGGCTGACCTTATTCTTTCCATTTGTAGGAGTTTGAGCATAAATATTTCATAATACCAAAGTGTAAAATATTTAAGCTGCTTCGTTTCCCACTGCTGTGTGTATGACATATATATGTGTTCATACAGGGATATTTTTAAAGGATTTCAAAACTGCTCTGTTGCTGATGTTTCTTGAAATATTTAGGTTATGTACAGAAATAAAGTTTTATAGGGATATTTGTCTCAATATGTATTGTAATAATGATATTTATGTTGATCATGTGGTCATATTTTATTATACAATCTGAAATTAAATATTTTATATTAACAACCCAGGATAAAATTTTGATTATTTCATGAAATGTTATCACAATCATTAGAAAGTATTTTAAATATTATAATGTTTCATGAAATTCAAATTTCAATACTATTTTAAGCACTATCAAAGATGTAAAATATATGAATCTATGAATCATTAATGTAAGAAAACTGATTTTACATTCAGAGTTGTTAAAATACATAAAAATGGACTACGAAGCACCCTGTACTGGGTCCATGGAACTTTAAAACAATATCTTCATAAAATAAAAAAGGGGGAGTTATATAACTATATACCACAAATTTATTTAAATCATGTTCTTTTTTCTTTAGTTTTAAAAAATTTGGATGCCAAGAAACTCTCTGCTCAGTGTATATGGGATCCTACAAATAGGCATACTTGTGCCTAGGTGAAATGGAAGGATCCAGTTACTGGCATATGGCATGTTCCAGATCAGGCATTTAATATGGGGAAGAGGGCATGTTTGTATTTTTTTTTTTCTGCAGGATGATGAAGGAGCATGGTGGTTTTCATAGTGATTGGTGAGACATGCTCATGCTGAGACAAAGAATGATGCTGACCTGTTAGCTTGCTGATTGCCCTGAAAATGGTGACTGGGAAGCTGTTTTAGACATGTGTTCCTGACCCACCTTTGCTTGCCTATATCTCAGATTGGACAAGTTTCCTTGCTTTTCAAGCTTTTAGACCTTGTGGGACAAAGAACATGAAGACTGGAAACTGCCTTTGAAAAATTAAACAAATAGAGAAGTGATAATGACTCTTTATTTCCTTTAATGTGACCAGTTATTCTAACTCAATCATGGACTTGTATAGAAATCAATCCAGTATTGGAAATAACAGTCTTCATTTGGAAGGCTAGTTCTGGATATTTTCAGAAACAGAAATATTTAGAAGTTAGCTGTAGTTCTTTAAGAAGATATGTTAGATATAGGTAAAATTGGATAGTACCTGGACTTCTGATCAAATGTTAGTGTATGTGTTAAGGCTTCCAATCTTTTATTAATTGGTTATGTTAAAATTACTTTTGTTTCTTCCACAGCATTTAATGTAAGTTGTAATGGTTGTACACTTTCTAAATGTGTCAGTTTATTGAAACCTGGCATGTCTGTTATGGTGGTCTATCAACCAGCTTTGGTTTTATTGCCAGTGAGTATTATAGGACTTTCATATTCTGAAAATCTTGCAAGCACTGGAAGAAGTGAGTGAGACTTTAAGTAGAAACAAGAGGGTAGTAGGCTTGATTGTTACTGGTATAATAGCTTTACTTACATTAAGAGCTAGCACCACTACTTCTGCAATTACTCTGACACAAGAAATTAAGATAGCTACTTGTTAATAATCTAGCAAAAAAAAATGTTACTAATGTGTTGAGAATTCAAGAGGATTTAGATAGGCATTTGGAACAATGGACTGATGCTCTTTATCCTATTCAAATTATTGGAAGGAGGTTCAGAGTTTAAGAGTAGGGAGCCATCTCAACTGTCATGCCAAACACAAATGGATTTGTGTTGCTTCTAAAATTTACAATGACAGTCACTTTAATTGGGAAAAATGTCTAAGACACTTGAAAGGTATTTGGTATAATTCTAACACCTGCATGTTTTAACTTTGCATAGTGATATTATAAATTTAAAGAATACTGCTCTGTTGAGCTTTGATGATGCAGATAGTGCTGATAAAATTATCCATGCCCTCAGGTCAGTATTTCCATCTTGGTCAAGCTTCAAAAATGGCATGAATAGCTTGATCATGCTAGCCCTTTTTGTCCTGGGAATACCTTTATTCCTGCCCATCATGTTAAAGCTTGTCTTTGACAGCATCAACATGTTGGTGACCAAAGTACATGACTTGAAACTGAAAATGGCCCCTCAGACAGAGTTATGAATTTAATGATCTGGCAAGCCAAGGACGGGTACGATTCTGCACAGAGCCTTACCAACCTAAGACATAAATGCATTGCTTTTGATATATATATATTACACAATGGGTAAGAAAGGCATTCTTGTCAGAATATCCTAAGACAGACTCAGTCTCGTTTATGAAGTAAAAAAGGGGGAGATATGGAAAGCTTCTGGGCTTGCTTGGACAGAATCTGACATTGGGCAAGGACAAGGAAATGGACTTTAGGCAGGAATCTGACATTGGGCAATCACAAGGAAGTAATTTCAGGCAGGAATCGAAATCTTAGGCTAGAAAATCAAGTAGTCTTCAGGTATGAATATGACTTTGGGCTAGAACAAAGAAGTTGTCTTCAGGCACGAATATGACTTTGGGCTAGAACAAAAAAGTAGTCTTCATGCATGAATATGACTTTAGGCTAGAACAAAAAGTAGGTTTCAGGCATGAGAATGACTTTGGTCTAGGACAAGGAAGTAGGTTCAGATATCTTGATCATCCTGATTAGCACCCTAGAAGCAGTGATTACAGGAGTGATTAAGGGACTTTGCCTTGCTTGTTCCTTGACTATTTGTGTCTGTTGTAATGCTTGTTCCTCAATCTAGAACAGATCTTAATACTTGCATGTAACTAAAATGGTATAAAAGGAGATTGGGGGAAAAAATCCTGTTCCTTAAAATTCTTTATAATAAAGTCATACATTTCATCATCTTAAGTCATGATTTACTTAGTTAAATAGTTACCTATCAGAAAGTTTTAAGAAAGTTTATCATTGGATTTTATTTGCTTTTTAGTAATTCTGATTAGTGTCATGTTACTTTCCATACCTTTAAGCAGAATATTTTCTTTTACTCTGCCACAGTAATTTATTGCAAAAAAATAAATCTGTGTTGATAAAAATGATGGCCTTATTTTCAGATATATCTGTTTTAACTGACCTTATGAATCTCCACAATACAAAGTAGGAGTCATTTCTCTTTTAGTAGAACTATGCTCTATACAAATCATGTTCCTGAATTTGAAAGAGAGAAGATTGTTCCCCTTTTTAGTATTCTTAGCCCTAAAATTTACTCTAAATAAAGTATTTGAAGATGTCTCAAGAGATGACCAAATAATGAACTTTCTTCAGAAATGAAGAGTGGAGATCACATAGAAAATAGGTAAAATCGAGTTTCTAAGTTTATTAGCATTTGACTTAGTCATTCTGGTCACAGCATAGTAACTTTGGCATTTCTTTTATTTCCATAGAGTAACTGAAACTCTCATATCTAGTGTTAAATGACTGGAAAATTCTGTGAAAAATTGGATAAAGATGAAGCACCTATGTCTGTGCATCGGTGAACTGTAAGTACTGCATTGCGTGGCAGCCTCATCAGCTTCAGCAGTTTACATGATTCCAAGAGTGGGATCTTGAAGTATGATGTGAAAACAAAAACCAAAAACCAAAAACCAAAACAAACAAACAAAAAAACCAGTATAGTTTTCTTAGCATGAAGACTTTTTTTTTTATTAGGTGGATTCTTCAATGGAGGAAACAGCAGAAAATCAAGCTGATCTTTATTTTTCAGTTCATAGTTGGAACTTCTATTTTGTGGTATAGTTTGAAGAATATTGATATTAGGTCTTCTTTGAAGGTCTGATGGAACTCTTCACTAAAACTGTGTGGTCATGGGCTTTTTTTTTTGTTGGGATACTTTTAATGACTGCTTCTATTTCTTTAGGGGTTATGAGACTGTTTAGATGGTTTATCTGGTCCTGATTTAACTTTTTCAATCATCTAGACCCCTGAAGCTCCCAGAGACTAGACTACCAACCAAAGAGTACACATGAAGGGTCCCATGGCTCCGGCCACTTATGTACCAGAGGATTGCCTTGTTGGATATCAGGAGGAGGAATGGCCCTTCCTCCTGTGAGGGTTGACCTTGCCACTCATTGGTGATCATCATTTTTTGTGACTTCATAAAGAGAAAAGCACCAAAGAACTTTTGGTGATGTTCTGGCTTGCTGATTCATGCATAGTATTTGAGTGGAATCAGCTACCACTGCTGATTCATGTGAACTGAACTGCTGATATCCTAACAATGTAGACTGGATTTGCCCCAATTTCTCAACAGTTCCACATCTTCCTTTGCCCTATTAACCTTTCCTTTCCACTACCTTTTGTGTATGAGGTGGGCTAGAAGGAAGATTAAAGCATTTAAGTAGACTTATTACAGTAGATTTTGAAAAAATATCAGACTATATGACCACAGTTATAAAATGAGACCTTGTCTCAAAAAATAAAACAACACAAAACTAAACTGAAAACAAAAATATGCAGAATAACAAAAACCAAAACTAAAAATAAAATCATAAAATGGTAGAGACTGGAGTGAAGGGAAAGGAAGGGACAGTGATGAGACTGCCTGTGTGACTGGTTTTAATGGTGTGTCTTCAGACTATCTTGCTTTATTTGTTGTCTCTACTTAGCTTCTCTACTGTTTCTGTTCAGGATACGATTATAGAGAGTCCTATAACTTCTGACCCTGACAGTCAATCTCTTGCCCCAATAACCACAGAAATCATAATTAAAGAGGACCCTGGGTGGATAACAACTAGCCTGCTTGACAGCATGGAGCCCAGGAATCAGGAAATGTAGATGACCGTGTTTAAAGAATAGTGATGATAGATTTCAATGTTCTGTTCACTGGAAATAAAACAATTAAAAGAAAACAGGGCATGTAGAGTCTAATATGACATTGGATACACATTATAGCTTACATAATAGAACTAATTTAAAAATAAACCTCAGTGATTACTTATTTAAATCTTATCATAACTAGAGAAACAAGCTGATGTAACAAATATTTAATTTGAGGGTTGAGGATATTATGGCTTAAGGATATTATGGAACGTTTCCAGTAACAATATTGTTAGCAAATAATGTAAAGTTTACTTAAAAGTATGGTTTCAAACTTCCCAGCTAGGACATATTTATCTCATTATCCTGCCTAAAATCACATAGGATAAAATTTTAATGTGAAATGTACGATATTAAAATCTATAGAAAAAATGTATCTTTAAAATTACAGAAATAATCTAGAGAAAAATATTATTGTTTATATCAAGTTTAATATAGTATATTTTCCACAAGAATGCAAATGTCACAGTTTAGCTGATATATTTCAAAGACTAATACTGGTCTAATATTGCATAGCAACATCAGTGTTAAAAAAGAATCATACTTCAAGATAAAAGTGTGCAGATAGTCTTATTGTACACTTGCAAGTCATTGACACTGAAGGTCATCTATGTAGAGTTAGAAGTGTTAATGTGTCACTGATAAATAGCAATCTTCCTTAAAGTCAAGCACTTATTTCTTTTGTGTAACCATGGGAGAAGTGTCTGCACATTTATTCAGAGTCACTATAAAGTAAACTTAAAGTTTCATTGGAAGAGTAGAAATCCATTGCTTTCAATGAAGTAAAAATGAATTTGGAAGCTTTGATATTAAATGAAAGAACAAAAATTCATCACCAATTCTGTTTTAAAGGGTTCTTGTTTTTACATATGATTAATTACAGTTTTAGAACTCAGATGTGAATATCTTCTATATATGACAACAGATGGTGTCTCAGACGTTAGTCATATTTTAGCAATAGAATTATTAAAATGAACACTGTTTTTATATAAATCTGTTATTTGATGATTATATTTGAATAAATGTTAAATGTATGATAGAACAGAGTCCATGTAGACATCCCATTCATCACTATACTTATTGGGTACTAAAAAAGTAGTAGAAATTTCTTTGTGGAATTCTAAGTCACAGATGCTTAAAGTTCACTCTTAGTTGCCAACTTCACTGTAAAGCTAGTCGTAATTTAAATTCTTGTTTCAAATCAGTACAATTTATTTTCTTAAAAAATCAATTTTACAAAATTAAGCTATTTTAACTTGCCATGATATATTGCAAAAATATTATATCATCCTGAACATATATGTGTCATGTACTCAGATATTTTCTGGCTGGTTATATTGGCATATAGCAAATTTCTGACTTTGCACAATCACACATAAGTCTAATGTTTCTGGAAATGTGTTAGATGTTAGAGGAAAAATTGATATTGGTAAACTTCTTGCTTCATCCTCCCTCATTTAAGTAAATTTCTTGCTTCACCTCATGCACACACACACACACGCACACACACACACACACACACACACACACAATTTTATTACTTTACATTTCAAATGATATTCTTTTCTAGGTTACCCCTCCACAAACCCTTCATCCCATTCCTGCTCTCCTCTCTCCCCTTTTCTTATGTAAAGTTGCTCCTCTACCCACTCACCCATTCCTCCCCTACCACTCTAGCATCACCCTACACTGTGGCATTAAGCTTCCACAGGACCAAGGGCCTTCCCTCCCATTGATTTCAGATAAGGCCATCCTCTGCTACATATGTATCTGGAGCCATGGATCACTCCATATATATTCTTTGGTTGGTGGTTTAGTCTCTGGGAGATTAGGGTGGTCCAGTTATTTGATATTGTTCTTCTTACTGGGTTGTAATCTCTTTTAGCTCCTTCAATCCTTCCCCTAGCTATTCCATTGAGGAAGCTCAGCCTAATGGTTGGCTGTGAGTATCTGCATCTGTATTGATCTGGTGCTGGTAGAAACACTTAGGGAACAGCCATACCAGGCTCCTGTCAACAAGCACTTGTTTCAGCAATACTGTCAGGATTTGGTATCTGAAGATTGGATGGATACCTAGGTGGGACAGTCTCTAGATGGCCTTTTCTTCAGTCTTTGTTCCATTTTTTTGTCCCTGTCTTTACTTTTGGACATGAACATTTCTTGGTTAACAATTTTGAGATGGGTTGGTGGTCCCATTCCTCAACTGGAGGCCATACCTATCTACTCAAGGTGGTTCCTACAAGTTGTATCATCCGTTTCTTGGGTATTACCACTAAAGGCATCCCCATTGGGTCCTTGGAGCCTCTCACTTTCCTGGTATCTGGAACTTCCTAGTGGCTCCTCATAGTTTCCCATACTCCATAACTACATATTTCTATTTCTTTCCCTGACCCTCTGAACTTCTGTTCTGTCCCTTTCAATACCTGATCCCACCCCCTCTTGTTTTTCCCCTACGCCTCCTGTCTCCTTCTTAGGTCCCTCCCTCCTATTACCTCCTGTGATTATTTCATTTCCCCTTTTATATAGCATTTACAAATCCACACTATGGTCATTCTTCTTCTTAAACTCCAGACAACAAAAAGAGATCAACGGGATACAAATTGGGAAAAAGGAAGTCAAGATATTACTATTTGCAGATGACATGATAGTATACATAAGCTGCCCCAAAAATTCTACCAGAGAACTTCTACAACTGATAAGCAACTTCAACAAAGTTTCTTGATATAAAATTAACTCTAACAAATCATTAGCCTTCCACCACTTAAAGGATATATGGGCTGAGAAAGAAATTAGGGAAACGACATCCTGTACAATAATCAAAAGTAATATAAAATATCTTGATGTGACACTAAGTAAGCAAAAGAAAAATGGATACAAGAACTTAAAATCTCTGAAGGAAGAAATTGAAGAAAACCTCAGAAGATAGAACAATCTCCCATGCTCATGGATCAGCAGGATTAACATAATAAAAATGGCCATCTTACCAAAAAGCAATCTACATATTCAATGCAATCCCCATTAAAAGTCCAACTCAATTTTTCACAGATATAGAAAGAGCAATTCTCCAATTCATCTGGAATAACAAAAAATCATGGATAGTGAAAACTATTCTCAACAATAAGAGAACTTCTGGGGGAATCCCCATCCCTGACTTCAAGCTGTACTACAGAGCAATAGTGATAAAAAATGCATGGTATTGGTATAGAAACAGACAGGTAGATCAATGGAATAAAATTGAAGACCCTGAAATAAACCCACACATACAAGGTCACTTGATCTTTGAGAAAGAATCTAAAACTATCTAGTAGAAAAATGATAGCCATATGAGTGTGTTGTCCTAAGTGCATCAAGGCTAGCATATGGTATCTCCAGTGCACTGATCTGTTTATAATGCTGCAAAAACAGTGTGGAAACTGAAGGTCCTCGCTGTGTCCTAGGCTCTTTTAAGCTAGGGAATGCCACAAATAAAAGAAGGTATCACCTGTGAAAGAAGGGATTGTGTAGCATTTCCCTAACAAAAGCTGACTTTTTCTAATGGAAACAGGTAAATAAGAAAACATTCATTCAGTCCTTGGGTTTTCAAGTTAATTTTTTCTCCCATATATCAAGAAGGTACATATTCACATAAAGAATTTGAATTGTTAAAGAATACAAAGTATGAGACTATTTGATCCTGTGAATAGTACTGTTAAAAAATATTCTGCTAGTAGTACTATCATGTAATTTACTGAATCTGTTTTTATGTAATTTACCCGATTACTCTCTTTACTATATATGACTATTTCTATTTAATATTCTGTTTATTATAGATGATTATTTCTATTTAATATTCTGCTTACTATATATTATTATTTCTATTTAATATTTATTTCATATTGTTAAAATGCTATTAGAAATTATAGTAATGCTATGTTAACTCAGTGTCAGAGTATAACAAGATAGAAGTGTCACAAGTATAAAGCCCAATCAAGAAACAATCTCTCTGTCTCTCTCTGTCTCTCTCTGTGTCTGTGTCTCTCTGTCTCTGTCTCTCTTTCTCTCTGTTTCTGTCTCTCTCTCTCTCCCTCTTTTCTACTTTCCCTCCTCTCTCTCTCTCTCTCTCTCTCTCTCTCTCTCTCTCTCTCTCTCTGTGTATGTGTGCATGTGTGTATGTGTATCTATCTCTTTTCTCCCTCACTTCCAAAGTGTTCTGTTTCACTGTAGGTAAATAGTCTGTCCAAATCTTTATAAGGTGACTCAGATCACCAAACTGGTTTTCTATTTGTACAGAGTCCAACAAATTTTAGAGCAAAATGAATCTATTTGCTTTATTAAGCTTGATACTCACAACATATTGGTGCTTTGTATGTACATTTGATTCTAAGGTGGAAGTGTCTGAGAATAGACATTATAATTATAGAGTATCATTGTGTTATACTGTCATTAGACATTACTTTGGAATGTAATTAACAAGAAATATGAGGCATAAAACCCATGAATCATCTTAGTAATCAGTCAGAATTAGGAGTGATTGAATAAGCAGTAGAATATAATTTAGAGAAAACAATGGAGTATCTGAATTATTTGCATTATTGGTTAATGACAAGACAGATACAAAGCTGTGTGACAGGCCAGCTACTCCACTACTTTCATTTCTCAGTCTCTAAAGTTAGTAGATTCATTCTCTGAAAAAAGGATGAATTTCTATAGTATGTAAACATATAGCTTACTAAAAATTTGAGCAGGCATAAAGAAAAAATGGAAAAGCCCAGAAGTCCACACTATACATTAAGGCCAAGGATGCATATCTGTCTTACTTTTTATCTGTTACAGGAAACAAAAGAAGTTATTAATTAAAATTCTAGCAGAAATAGCATATGAATTATTTGTATATTTCAGAATTTGAAGAATAATAAATTATATAGATGATTTGAGTGGTGAATAAAATTAATAGCTGGAAGTTATATCTTAGAATAATAGACATTGCCCTGTTCTGTGCCTGAATGAAATTTATTTATAAACATCAAATATATTCCATTGATTTGCATTTTGTTAAAATTATGCATATTCATTATACATAGTGCCTATTAGAAAATGATAGGTCTCAGTATGCAGTGAAATTAGCAAATGACTAACTCTCTTTCTTGTATATCCTTCACAATAGCTATGAGCTTTACAGACTTATACTGATTTTACTTTTCATATTAAATATAATCAGAGCAGAGAGTAAGATATTCCTAGGGTGGAATACAGTTAAATTGTTCATTTTACAAGTTGATTCAAAAACCTCATTTATTTTGTGTGATGGGAGTCATCTGGGTTTCTAAAACTTATCTGTGACTCTGGAATTATTATATCCTTCAAAAATTGTAAGACTGGACATTATCTCTATAAAAATATAATTTGAAAATCAGATGTTGTGTTTTCAATCAACTAAAGAAACATATTATAAACTCCTGTGACTTGGGGTACCAGTTCTACTAATGATAGGAAAAGGGGCTTCTTTCTCTTGCAGCTGTTGATTCGGAAAACAGATAGCCATTTTTATCAGCATTCTACAATGAAGGCTGGCAGTATCATAACTACTTCAGGAATGTTAATATTTGGAAATCTGTTGACTTTTGGTTCTTGAATGATTACAAAATTTTACTACTGCTAATGTAGCAGAAGAGTTTATGGTGTTCGAATTATAGGAATTACTGTCAGTGACTGTTCAAAACCCAGCCCATTTAGGAGGTCCCCAGAGGGGAGACATGGAAAGGGGATAACATTTAAAATGTAAATAAAGAAAATATCCAATAAAAGAAAAAAGAAAAACACATAAAATACAGACATTTAAAAAAATAAAGTTCTAAGCTTAGACGTTGGTAAGAGTGAACTCCAACCAGGCTTTGTACATTTACTAATGTGGAGGAACTGAGTGCTTTTTAAAATGAGATTTGGTAGGTTAAATTTCAGAGGCCTGCTTATTCGATTTCCCCTAGTCTTTCAGATTGAATTCATCTTGGAATCTTGTCTCTCTTTTTTTGCTAGAAAATTTATTACTTAGTTGTTATCTAAATATCAGGCACGTTTAATAAATCTTTGCTCTTCTGTTAATAACTTACGTAGTTATGAACATGCCTTCACCATTTAATTTGCTCCCACGCTAATTTCTGTGTTTACTTAGGAGACATACTTCAGTGTGTATGTTAAGGCCCTGCAGATTCCTTGTACAGTCGGACCCTACTCTCCCACAACTAAGGGTTCTATGTGGTTTCTATATCATTTTCATATTGTCTATTAATGCCTGACTTCTGCTGATTAATGTCTATCATTCATTACAAATTCTGTGTATATTATGATGATTTTAGATATTGTTTACTTATTTCTGTGCTAATATATTTGTGAACATATAGTCATTACTCAGTAAAGGAACAGCATTCTGTCACAGATCATTTGAATGGTTTCTAGGTAAGGAACATTATATACCACAATTAGGAACTTGGACAAAAGTTTTTGTCTTAATACGTATGAAAGCATTACCGTTGGAGTTCATGATGCTCCTGCTGATCCCAGTGATCTCTAGAACTTCCACCATCATTTTAACTTAAGGATTCCTCAGAGAATGTTTACAGTTTTATGTTCATGATTTTAATTATATTTGTCATAAGCCAAATGTATTCTCCTTCTGAAGATTCTAAGTTATGGATTTATTTTTTATCCCAATATTTTTTCTCATAAAACATTGTAATTGTCCAGCTCCTTCAATCTGTCCTTACTTTATATATAGTAATAAATATATAATCTCTAATTTACTTTTAGTTTTAAAGATTTTTAAGAAACACATAAACCACATATATTCCTATTTCTTGTCAAAACAGTATTACTCACTCATGGATTCTAGAATAAGAACATTCATGGTTTATTTTAGTTTATTACATTTAGCCTTAATATTTGAGGAATGGCAATTCCATTTACAATCCAAGTAGTAAAGAAAAAATTAGAAAGGCATATATTTAAAGTTAGTGTCTTCCTAATTAAAGAGCTCATAAGAAGTTCAATACTTAAAACAACTTAAAAATATCTCATAAATGTTTTTGAAATTTTTGTGTGATTATACAAAGTTCCATGAATTTAAGACTGTGCTTTCTAAAGTTTAGTTGATTAACCTCAAAAAGAAGATAAAAATTATAAGAAGAGGGAACATTAGAACAGGGTTGACAATGAAATAGGAGAAAGCATGGTAGGAAGAATAATTTAATGAAAAGGATTTGAAGTGAATGAAGCACATTTGTGAGTATCTTTATAAGCCCAATTATAGATGCACAGTAAAGGCTTAGAGCTTCAGACCTGGGTCTGTTAAATTATATGTACTCCAATACAAGAATTACGATTTGATGAACTACTGAGAGGTAACTTCTAAGCTGCAGAAAACTCTAGCTATGAATGTGAATTCATATGCCCGAGGCCTTGTTCTTCTCTGCATCACCCTGAACCCTGAGAACTTTGATAGTCAGAAGCAAGATTAGTCACCTGTGATTAGCCCAAATGATTGATTATGGATGAAGACCATGGATATCTGTTTCGGTATGCTTAACTAGTTGGGCTACTCTTCAAACATGGTACCACGCATACATTGATTCTGCCTCTACAAGCTTTCTCTGATGTTCTACTGAACTTCATTCACAAAATTATTTTTCTTTCTCTTTAAGATGAATTCTTCTGGTTGAATAAATCATAACCATGAGTAAAACAACGTTTTATGAATTCTATGAGCCATAAAATGTCTGTTTTGATTGGGATCTATGTGACAACATATACCTAACATTTCTACTTCCATAAATAAACTGCCTGTTTTACTTTCTAAATTTCAAACTCAGTAAACTGCAGCACATTACCAGAAGTTTTTTGGTGTGTTTCTCTCTATGGAGTCCTGAAAAATGCAGCTTACATACACAGTATGAGGTGGACCATTACATGTATGTTGTTAGCAAAGAATCCTTCATCACATGTCCTTTCACATGCTTGCATTAGCAAAACATCCTTTCTCCTGTAGACACAGGAAAGTTTCAATGAAAGTTTCCTTCACAAGCCTCCCTTAGTCTTTCACCTGTGTTCCCTTCAGCTAATCATTCCTTCATGTGTTTGTCTCAGAAAAACACCATGCTACAGACTTTCCAAAAAACCCTTAAGTTTCTACTTCATTAACCTGTAGGTTTTTCTTTTCTTTATTTGTGTGTGTGTGTGTGTGTGTGTGTGTGTGTGTGTGTGTGTGCATGTGCTTGTTTGTTTGTGTGTAGATGTTGGAGAATAAAACTGGGATATCAATCTCTATGTTCAAATATTTAATATAAAGCCAATCATTGTGGCACATACCTGTAATTCTAGGAGATGTAGGGGAATTTTGAGTTCGAGGCCAGCCTGGTCTACAGAATGAATCCCAGAGTAGACAGGACTACATAAGAAGCCTTGCCTCAAACAAAACAAAAAACAACCCAAACAAACAGATGACAAATAAAAACACCCAAAACAAACAAAAAACCAAAACATAATATAAATGAGTAATTACATGAAAATTTGTTGCTTTTCATTGACAATAATGCTACAACAAGTTAAGTTTATTTTATTTATCTAACTTACAGAATGCATGTGCATGTCTATGCTCTTTATAGTTGGCTTGCAAATGCTTTTAAAAATATATTATGGAATGATCCTGTGGAACAATGGACAGACTGACAGACAGGCAGTATAAAGATGTTTGTTTTTCCTATTGGCTACCCATTGTCTTTTTATAAATTCCTGAATGTTTGCAGTATTCTTCAAAGCAGATTTTGAAAAGGACGCACTCATGTTAAAGCCAAAAACAACGATGTAGGAAGTAATTGCTACCTAAAAGCATATGGAATGGAACAAAAGTAATGATGTCTAGTCTGACTTTAACACTTGAGATGTTATGCTTGATGTGTTTTTACATCTCTCAATAAATAACAAATATTGATTTATAATTGTGTAATTTATTTTTTCTTTTTGAAAGTGATAAACATATTTTTTATTATTTAATCTTTTTTTTTACAGTCCAGTTTTAATCCCCCTCCCAGTCTGCCCTCTGACTTTTCTACATCCTAAACCTCCTCTTTCAACCCCCATATCCAAGAGGATGTCCCCATTGCCCCACCCCACAGAGTAATGAAGAGAGCCATTTCGGGAGAGAAGGATTTATCTTGGCTCATCGTTTCAAATGCCTCAGTCTATGAGCAAAATATGGTGGACGTCCTGGAAGGTCCTCATCTCCTTCCTGAGCATAAGTTGGAGGAAGCAATCCAGAACATGAATGAATTTGATCTACTTTCAAAAACCTCTCATTTGAATAACTCAAATGTGGTTTCTTAACCTTTAAAATAGTTCTGCAAGCTTGCAAACAATGTTTAATAGATAGACCATACCAACTCTGAAATATAGTATTATATTGCAATTACTAATTTTTCAAATGACTTTATAGTTTTAAAATATAAACATTTATTATAGACTAGCCCCATCATAAAGAACACATTATTTATTTTCCCTAAAGATCTTATGGAACAAAACAAAATAAATCAGTAGAGGTCTAAGACATCAAATGATACAGCTATATCTCCTAATCAGCATCTTAATAAACAACCTCAGCCTTCCTTGACTTGGATTTACCAAACAGAATCCCTATTTTGTAAGGACCAAGAAGAAATTCAATATTTGAAAACCAATTCTCATGATTTTGGCTCAAACAAAAATTGTCACTGCCTGTAATTATTCCATATGTGTGGTAGCATGTAGCTCAGCTTACTGGTATTGTTCATATTGTAAATATTGTTATCTATTGAAAGGTATTATGTGTGTAAAAGTATTTTTTGTCATGATTTTATGTGCTGTCAACATTTGCTCAGCATCTCACACATTTCATAGTGATAACCTGGGGAGCCCTACATCGCCATATGAAATTAATTAACAACTGAAATATTTGTCATGATATTACTAATTGTTCCTTAATTCATGCATTCTCACTTAAATTTTAATGAGGTTAGTTCTTTTGGTCTTTTGACAATAGCATTTATGTTTTATGTGTGCCTTTGATGGCATTAATGAGGTAAAGTAGAATGTTCTGTGTAAGGAATGTTCATATGGTTCTTTGATCTCTAGATGCCTTATAATTTTGCCACTAATTAGAGTATAAATGATAAAAATAAAGGCACCATTAACTCTTGCTGAGAAACCTATGTACTGTGAAAAAAAGGAAAAGCGAGTAGAGTTCTGTTTTCCAAAAATTAGTTATATAAATGAATTTTCTGTAGATGGCAAGAAAATATGGAAAAAGCCAGATAGAATGTGGTTAGGCAGTAAATGATCTACATTTTCAGTAATTTACTTTAGATAGTACTCATGTAATTTAAAATTGTTGAATGCCAATATTTGGCATGACACTCAAGATGGCTCCTTATTTTTAAAATCTGAACCTCCTTCCAATAATTTGAATAGGTTAAAGAACATCAATTTATTGTTCCAAATGCCTCTTGTATACCCAACAGAGAAATTCCAGGACTATATATGAATTGATGCTCACTATTCTATCACTGAATGTGGCTTTTTGCCAGCATTTTCTGTATTGGATCACTGATTTTCAGTGTGTCAGTGTTGGGAATTGCTGATTTAAGAAGAGATTGAACCTGTAGATTGCTTTTGACAAGTATTTGATATTTTATGTCCTGTTGACTTAAATTTTGTTGAAGATTTTTCAGTTATTTTTTTCTTGTTTGTTTTTGTCTTTGAATTTGTTAATTTGACATAAACTGAGTTATTTTAGAAGAGAGAACTTCATTGAGAAAATGACCCCAATAAATTGGCCTGTGAGAAAGCCCTTTAAGTAGTATTTTCTTGATTCACGATTAATATGGGAGAGTCCAGTACAATGTGGGCTGTGCCACCTCTGAGAAGTTGGACTGTCATGATATTAGAAAGCAGTGAACCTGGAAAAATGGCTCAATAATTAAGAGCCGGGGCTGATATTACTTTGGACACAAGTTAAATTTTTAGCACTTGTATTGTGGCCCACAACTCCAGAACCAGTAGATTGTTTTCTCATCTTTCTACACACACACACACACATACACACACCATTTTTTCCTCATAAGCCATTCCTCCCAGTATTGGCCTGTCTATAAGTTCACACTTGGGATAGCAATTGGTTTCGTATATTCCCTTCTCATGAATCCCACAAAAGTTACTAATTTCAAATTTGTTCAATTTCATATTTGCTGGACAAAGTACTTTTCTTAAACAAGAACTGGAAACTAGGTGTGTATGTCAATGATTAAGTAATAGATTTAAAAAGAAGAAATAGAAATGTAATTCAGAATTTTCTCCATGGTGTTAGTCAAAATTTCTTTGATCAATATGATTTGACTTCATATATAAGCTTCTTAGTCACCACAAATATTTTGTCTACAAACTTGGAATTTTGATGGCTTTGCAATATTTATAACTGAAAAAAATAAGATAAAAGTATCCATATACAATATGCATTATCTTAATGAGTCAATTTTAGATGATGACATGGTGCCTATCATAATATAATTTTTGATTCTTAATATTCCGTTTGGGATGTTGAAGGATATTTCATATACAATTCTTACATTGTTTCCCTTCTACTCTGGACCTGAACTCATTTGAAAATGCAGTAGAGCATGATGGCAGATGTTCTGTGATGTTAAGTTTTTGCTGCCAATCTACAGATCTTGAAAGCCAGTTAACATGGCATAGAGGAAGGCCTATCTACCAATGAAGATTAATTGCCTGGCTAGATATAGAAGTCCTCAGAACGCAGGTAAGGAGCTCCTCCTCCATACGTCAATAAATGAAGTATGCAATCGTCATTCTATTTCACAAATCTGAACACCATCACCACTCCATCTTACAATATACCAGTACTTGATAATATACAAGTCTGATTGCTTAAAATATACAAGGGTTTATTTTGATGAAAATAACATTGTTCTTTCAACTGAACACATTTCTCAAGTTTCTATGAATGTCAAAGAAGTAGCCTACGAATGCTGGTACCCTTCATAGTTAAGCATCTTTAGCATCCCATTAGACTACTCAGAACTTCTATTCTTAATTATACTTTTTTATGATTACTATAAATGGATTTGGAGAAATAAAAATATCCTAAGATACATTTCAGTGACTGGCAAGGTGATTAATTACAGGCTAAAATTTGAGTTATTTTCATGAGGAAGTAATTGCTACAATTATCTTTAGTTCTGATGTGCATTTAAATGAAACATTTTAAAAGTAATATTATAATTGTCTTGATTTTGTAAAATTTTTAAATCTCATTGTTCTCATGGGCATCATGGTTTATGTAATACATATCCTCCTAAAGGAAATTATTTTAATCATGACTATTAGAATGTCAAAGATGATATTTTCACTTCATACCTTTCATTGATAAATATGTTGTAAATAATGTTTCCTTTTCCTTGCAAAATAAAATTAGCTGAGATGTGGAAAAATCCCAAAATAATGTGAGTTAAAGGTTCTTAAATATGATCAAAAATAGAATAAACACTACCTTTCCTATTCATAATGGTGACTTTATATTTACATGAATGATCAGTACTACTTTGAGTATAATAACATAAAAATGTTTAAAAATATTTTGCTTAAAATAATCTTAGATGATTGCTATTCAATAGAATTTGGTTGACTACTCATACTTTTATGCATTCATTTTTATAAACAATGGTTGGGAAACAAAAAAATGATAGCAAGTATTAACATGAAAATGGATACTAATGTAGGCACTTTGGAGTTTAACAAACTACTAATCCTGTGGTAACTTGGAGATGGTTTTAGTTACGCATTAAATTCAGCATTTTCTTCCTGTAAACTTTTAGGTTAAGGTTAGTTTTTCATTTGTTTTTATTAAATAGTTAATATTGAGAGGTATTTTCAGAAATCCAGCCTTCATTCTTCAAGAAGAAACATTCTATGTAAATGCAAAATATTTTCTAAAGAATGTTGGACACTCCTTTTAAACTAGTAATAATAAGCATAAATAAAAGATGATATGTTAAATCAGATTCATGTCTCCTAAAAGATTTTATTGAATCTTTTAAAGATGTTTTACTTTTTAGATATAATTTGAGCTATATCTGAAAAACTACATAGGACAGTGGGAGAGAACTCTTGACAGCAATGCACACACCTATTTATAGTGAATACTCTGGCATAGGGTCATAATTATTCTGTCACAAAAGAAATCCTAATGCAATTACATGATAGGCATTTGTGTCTAAACAGTGTGAATCCCAATCAGTCCACACTCTTAAAAATACATGCTGAGCATTAAAATTGCTTTAAATGTAGAGGAACTTGTATTAAAAAATCTGTTCCAAAGGGACACACAGCATTCATGGGTTATCTTTAATAACTTAATTATTTGATTTGGAAAGATAAAGGAGATTTTATACCAAAGAAATCTTACATTAAATGGATTTGGTACCAATGTCATTATTTTGATAAAATATCCATGTTTGTATCGAATGAGCATAATATTATTTCTGGATGAAGAGCAGCATAAATAATCTGTATCAAGCAAGCAAATTTTATCATCAGAACAACCTTTGTATTGAACAGTGCCAAAAGAAAATTGCTTCTATAAAACTGTTTCATAAGGTAAATTTTATCCACTGGGTATCATTTGGATCTGAAATGTATCTCAAGGAAATAAATATCAGAGAACTCTATACTAAGTTAGTCAACAGAAGAATTCTTTTAAACATATCTTGGTGTCTATCAACAAATCAAAGATTTGTTGTCCTACCTGTTGTCCTACTGTATAGTAAATAGTGAACATATATTCCTGCTGTTCTAAAACCAACTTAAAGAATTACCACCTACCACTGATAATGTTATATAAAATCAGAGTATCCATATACACATGGTGACTAAAAATTGATAGGAGTGACAAGTGATGCTACTGTCAGTGTTTTATCATCAAAGGCTACCAGGAAGACACTTGTTATTTTGGTTCATTGTCCTTATTCCAAGACAACATCATTCATACAGAACCAAGTATCTCTTACAGGGCATAATGTGAACTCATATTTGTTCATATTTTAGATTGTTTGGTGGGAAAGTTGAAGAAAACAGGACTTTATTCTAGCTCACATGGGCTCACAGGGATGCAAATGGCAAACCCATAACCTGTCAGGGTCCACACCAGGTCCTCTGTGTATTTGTTTTGGCTTCTAGGTTGTTATTTTTGTGGGATTCCTAACAGTGGAAGCAGGAATTCTTTTGCCTGCTCTTTGAACTCTGTTCCTTCTATTGGGTTTTCTTGTCCACCCTCAATATGAAGACCTTCTCCTTGATCTATTAAATACTGTTTTGTCCTGTTTGGCTGTCATTTCTTGGAGGTCGTCTCTTTTCTGAAGAGGAAATCAAGGAACAGTTGATATTAGAGAGAAGGGAGGTATAAGGTAGGCTGGAAAAGTGGAGAGTGGAAAACCCTGTCAAGATGTATTGTGTGCTAGAAAAATCTATTTTCAATTAAAAGAAAAATAATTTAGCATTGCAAAAAATTCAATAATTACTGTGTTGACTACTTGTTCAACTTGGTGGGATTTATAGTAAAAGGAGGTATAAACTCCTTCATTCTTCTGTAAAAGTGTTTCAATAGTAGGGCCAACTAAGAAAAGACATAATGTGAATGTAGGTGGCACAATTCCATTATATGCATTCCTAAACAAAATAAAAAAAAGAAAGAAAGAAAGAGAGAAAGAAAGAAAGAAAGAAAGGAAGGAAGGAAGGAAGGAAGAAAGAAAGAGAAAAAAAGAAAGAAAGAAAGAAAGAAAGAGAGAGAGAGAAAGAAAGAAAGAAAGAAAGAAAGAAAGGAAGGAAGGAAGGAAGGAAGGAAGAAAGAAAGAGAAAAAAAGAAAGAAAGAAAGAAAGAAAGAAAGAAAGAAAGAAAGAAAGAAAGAACATTATCATTCATCTCTGTCTGTTTCCTGAGTGTAGACAGAATGCGACAAGCTGCTTCATGACCCTTTGACGTGCCTTCCTTGTCATGGAGTGTACACTCAACCTAGCTAAAATGTATGAGCAATTCTTTTAATGCCCAGCTAATAAGAGAATGTCAAGGTTTTAGGAGAGCCAACCACTACCAAAGCTCACCCTCTATAGTGGACCTTTACCCATTTTTGTTGAAGGGAACAAGATCAGTGAAGCTCTCATCCTTCAACAAATATGCTTTTTTTAGTTAGTTTGTTTGTTTTTTGTTATTGTTTTTGTTTTAACAGCAGATGCAGACCATTACAGAAATCCATAATCATTCTAAATGCAAAGAACAACAGACTGTTGAATACCGAGTCATGCTTTATGTAGTTATAGCACAACTTCATACTGAACTTTCAGGGAACAGTTCACCAGAGAATGTGGAAAGACGCTAAAGTCCAAGGGCATCTTTTGAGAGAATATGTCTTCTGTGTATGACAGGGAAACCCTGAACCCCTAGACATGGGGTCTTACTGAAAGTGAAAGTCTGAGAGACCCTGTTTACAAGCTCATAATCAAGACCCTTATCTGTTTAGCATCAGAATTGGCTCCTCGGTGGTCTGGTAACAGTGTTCCTTTTCCTCAGGATTTGAATCTCTGAAAATTTTTGTTTTGTTTTGTTTTTTGGTAATACATATGGTATTTTTATTACAATGTTTCAGTATCAAACAACTGAATAAAGGGGTCTTTTAATTGATAACTTTTTAGAGTTGATGATCCTTTTGAGAAGATCTGACTTGAAATGATATATAGTTTTAATATTACTAAAACATTTGATATTTTCAAAACCACAAACCTAGAGTGATGAATCAGTCTCTATGTAAAATGCAAACAATCATTTGTGATACTATCTTCAGGGGATCCGATGCCTTCTAAAGGGCACATGGGCACATAAATACAACAACAGACACAAAAATAAATAAAAAACAACAACAACAAAATATTTTCTCTAAACTACACTGGAAATTGCAATAACTTTTATGTTTTCAGATTGACCTAAACTTACATATATGATTTTCCCTCTAGTATAAATTTCTAAGCCTTATGGATTTGCTTTAGATTTTCATATCATTTCTTCAGCTGAATGTTACTTTCTTAGCAATTTTTTATTATATTTCATTTTGATATATTATGTAAAATGGAAATGATGGCTAGTAGAAATTTAATACTTTTGCCATTTATAGGGTTCATACATTACATTGTTAATATTTTTTCTATGGTTCATATGTTATTATTTTATTATTTTATTAAATATTAGTTTATTTATATCTATATATTGTATTCACCTGTATACATGCGCATATGGATGCGATCAATGAGCAAAAACAATGATGGGATTCTCTGACAACTCACAAACCATGCCAGCAAGAGAAACAGATATGACAAATCCATATCTTTACTCCTCTTTCCTTGCTATTCTGGAAACCTAATTCCATAGTCTCAAACCACCTCTTGGGCAGACTACCTGCTGTGATATCCCCTTCCTCTCTGCCCACATCTCCAGTGGATCATGCAGATCATCCTCTCAATCTTTCCTCCCCACTAATCCTATTGTCTCAGGCTCCAGCTCCAGCAGTTATACCCTGGATACCCACTAGAGAAGCAAGTAGGTGGGGAACACAGGTTAGCATGCTTCAGATCTTCATGATCCCTCCTCTCCTCCAAAGAACCCCCAGTAGTAGTAGATTACCGGTTGTATTGACTCCTAATGTTCTTCCCCTATTCCCATGGACGAAGCATACCCTAATGAAACACTCTACTTTTCTATCTACTATGGTACTCCATAATTTCCCCTTTCTAGCTCATCTCTGTACCTATATGTTAACTTTCAATAGCAAGAATCACATTCTACTCAGAACATCAGTGGCTGTACTAACAGGACCCCAAAGAATTCCCTACCAGGTGACACACATCCACAACCTTCTAAGATATAGAAATGAATTCAATAACAAAAACCTACTCAACAAAAACAAGACTGTATATCAGTACTTAACATTATAATCATCCCAAAACCAGATGCCTAGACACTAGCATAAACACAACTCACAATGACAACAGTGTGTCTCTAGTACACAGCAGCAACCCTACTACAATAGGCCTTTAAAAAATGCAACAGAGTTGAAGCATAAGATAAGGACTTTAATATATCTGCTATGGCTTTACTAGAAATCCTTAAAAGAGAAATGAGTACGTCTCTTAAGGAAATCTATGAAAAACCAAACAAGTAGTGGACAGAAATGAGATAAAGTATTCAAGACCTGGAAGTAGAAAATAGAATCAATAAAGAAAACCCAAACTGAGAAAAATTTAGGCAATGAAAAATTTAGGAACTCCAAAAGGAAATTTGAAGCTAAGCCTAACTCTAAGAGAGGAAAGAAATAACCTCAAGCACTGATGACAGGATAGAAGAAGTGAATACCCCAATGAAAGAAAATGTTAAATCTAAAACACTTCAGGCACAAAATATTCAGAAAATATGGGACAACATGTAAAGATAAAATCTAAAAATTATAGGAATGGAGAATGGAGAAGAAACCCAGGTTAAAGCACACAAAATATTTCAACAAAATCATAGAAGAAAATTTCTCAACATAAATAAGGAGATGCCTACTAAAGTACAGTAACTAAACACATGATAATTAAAACATTAAACATACATTATAAAGAAAAACATTAAAACCTGCAACAGAAAAAGACCAAGTTATATATAAAGGCAAACCTATTAGAATAAATACTTTACTTCTCAAAGATGATTTGGAAAGCCAAAAGGGCCTCAAGAGATGTTCTACAAATTCTAAGAGATAAAAAATAGCTCAGACTATTATTCCCAGGAAAACTTTCATTCACAAAAGATGCAGAAGAAATGACAGCCCATAAAAAAACAAATAAAAGACATATTCTCTACAAAATCTTATATTTTTGGTGGAGAGCCTAGCCTTAAATGACTGAGCCATCTACAAATTTAGCACTACAGTAGATGCTAAAGTTTTAAAACTTCAATCTAAAGTGGTTAGCCATACACAAGAAAACACAAGGAATAAATAATTTAAGGCCAGAAATTAAAAAACAAACACACGTGCACACACACACACACACACACACACACACACACCACAAGAGCAAAGTAATTGGAATCAACAAACACTGCTCTTTGATACCTTGAAACATCAGTTGTCTCAATTCTACAACACAATACACAAACTAACAGAATAAATATGATAATCAGACTCATCCTTCTACTGTGACCAAATATTACACCCTAACATCAAGAATAGATATAACCTCAGGATAAAAAGATGGAAAATTATATTTCAAAAAATAGAACTAAGAAAAAAATCCAGTATAGTAATTTTAATTCTGACAAAATACACTTCTAACCAAAACTAATCAGAAAAGAAGTAAGGACACTACATACTCATAAAAGAAAAATCCACCAAGAGGACATTGTAATTTTTAACACATATGCACCAAACATAAGGACACATAAATTTAAAACAAACAAAAACAAACAAACAACAACAAACTGGAAAAAAATCAAAAAACACTACTACAGTTGTAATCACAATGGATCACCATACACTGATGGAAGAAAATTTCAATAATCCACTCTCACCAATGGATAGGCCATCAAGATAAACCTAAACAGAGAATGGGTAAAGTTAACTGACATTATAAAGCAACTAGACAAATATTTACAAAACATTTCATTCAAACACAAAAGAATAGACCTCCTTCTCAGTGTCTCATACAACTTTCTCCCACATTAGCCACATGCTTGGGAACAAAGCAAGTCTAACATACACAAGAAAACTGAAATAACTCCCTGCATTCTATCTGAATAACATGGACTAAAACTAGTCAACAATAACAACAGAAACATTACAGGTCATAGGAATGGAACAACTTACTATTGAGTAAAAAATGGATAAAAATAGCAATTGAAAAAAGAATTAAAGACTCTTTAGAATTGAATGAAAATGAAAACACAGAATACTCAAACCTAAGGGACATACTCAGACAAACTCTATGAAGAAAGTTCACAGCATTAACAGGCTACTTTTTAAAAAATGAGTATGTCTCATACTAGAAACTTAACAAAACACCTGAAACCTCTAGAACAAAAATAGAAGAAATCATATCCAAAAGCAATAAATGGCAAGCTGTGATGAAATCAATAAAATACAAACAAATAAAAATACAATGAATCATTGAAACAAAAAGTTTATTCAATAAGAAATTCAACAAGAATGAAAAACCTTACCCAAATGAACTACAAGGCAGAGTCTATTCTATTTAACAAACTTAGATATGAGACTAGGGAGGCAGGAATGGGTGAGTGGGAGGGGGGTGAGCCTCATAGAAGTAGGGGAGGGGGGATGTGATGGGGGCTTTGGGGGGACTGGGAAAGAGGACAACATTTGGAATGTAAATGAAGAAAATATCAGTAAGATTTTAAAAATAAATAAATAAATGGACACATTAAAAAATGATAATGAAGACAGCAGACATCTGGAAATTCAAAGAATCACAAGGGTTTTCTTTAAATCTGCACTCCTCCAAATTAGCAAACCCAAGAGAAATAGAAATATTTTTTCTTATACATACCACATACAAAAGTTACTCAAGGTCACATAAACACTTTAAATTGACCCTAAACCCCCAGAGAAACAGAAGCTGTAGTTAAACATCTCTCAAGCCAAAAAAAAAAAAAAAATCACAGGGTCAGATGGTTTTAGCACAAAATCCTAACAGACTTTCAAAGAACAGTTAATACTAACACTCTTCAAATAACTCCTTAAGAATACAAACAGAAAATTTGTACAGTTTGTTTTTCAAGGCCACATTACATTTTCCCTGAGAGCCAAACTACATAAACACCCAGCAAACAAAGAGAATCATAGACCAGTTTCTCATATTAACATAGAAGCAATATTTTAAAATAAAACATTTACAAATCTAACTCAAAAACTCATCAAAATGATCATCCAACATGATCAAACAGATTTCATCCTAGAGATGTAAGGGTGGTTCAGCATATGTAAATCAATAATGTAATCTACCATATAAAGAAAATGAATATCAAAATCCACATTATCATCTCATTAGATAAAGAAAGGCCTTTGACAAATTCTACAACTCTTCATAATAAAAGCACTGGAGAGATTGGAAATAAAAGGGTCATACCTCAAATAACATATACTGTTTTGAGACTAACTTTAACCATACAAGTGAAAGACTTATATGATAAAAACTTTAAGACAATGAGGAAACATTTGAAGGTATTAGAAGATGGAAAGATCTTCCATGCTCATGTATCAGTAGGATTAATATAATAAACATGACCATCCTAATATATATATATATATATATATATATATATATATATATGAAATTTTCAACAGAAATCTTTAGAGATCGTGAATATACATTTTTCAGTTTAATATGGAAGCACAAAATACCCAAGACAGCTTAAATACTAAATAATAAAAGTGCTTCTAGAGGTATCATCTTCCTTAACCTCAAATTATACTACAGTGATTTGCTTCAAAAATAGCATAGTATTGACACAAAAATAGAAATGTTGATCAAGGAACCAAATTGAAGATCTAGAAATACATTGGCTCATCTAATGACACCTGACCTTAAAAAAAAAAAAACACTGCCTAAAACACAGCATCTTCAACTAATAGTGTTGGCCAAATATGATGTCAGGATATAGAGGGATCAAAATACTTCCTTAATTACGCCCTGAGGACAGCTCAACATTAAATGGATAAAGGATATCAACATTTAACCAGATAAGTAAACCTGATAGAGGCGAATGTGGGGATAAGCCTTGAACTCATTGTTACAGGAAAGACTTTCTGATCATGATTAACCCAGGCTCTAAGATCTACACTTAATGAATGTGAATCATGAAACTGAAAAGCTTCTGTAAGGCAAATGACACTGTCATACAGACATCACAGCAGCCTGTAGTTTGGGAATAGCTATTACAAACTACATATCTGACAGAAGATTAATATCATATATATATATGAAAAGGCTGACAATAAGAACACAAACCAATTTAAGAAACTGGGGTAGAACTCTAATTAGAAAGTTCTCAAAAGAAGAAACACTGTGGTTGAGAACCACTTAAAGAATTGCTTAACATCTTTACTAATCTGTGAAATGAAAATTAAAGCTATTTTGAGACCTCATTTTATGTCTATTAGAATGTATAAGCTCAATATTACAAATGATTTTACACAATTCCTTGATTATACACAAATGTTAGGTTGGTGAGAATGTGTAGTAAAGGCAACATTCATCCACTGCTGGTTGATGTGCAAACTTTCACAGTCACAATGGAAATCATTGAGACAGTGCCTCAGGAAGATAGAAACCAACAAACCTCTAGATCCAGCTATATCACTGCAGGAAACCATTGAGTTTCTTGGCCTAGCTGCCTTAAAAGGCATAAATCCTAGAGGTTTTAGCTTAGAGTTCATGGCTCCTGGTACAATACACCTTTCAGTTTCTGAGAGACTGATGCAGTCTTTCAGGTAGTAAAATACTCAGGCCATTTTGTGTTTCTGGGTGTGCACTCCTAGTAGCTAAGAAATCATGAAAACTTGACAAGACATTTGGTCTTACCCATCAATCTTGTGTACAGTGTATAACTTGCAAAACTTATTGTATCCTGGCAACTTCAACTGTATTGATCTTGGGAATTGCCATTATATTGTTTTCTGATAAAGTATAAAATGTCTAACTGCTCTCAATATAATTGCCTCAGTCTTAGTTGTGCTGTGGCCCTCCAATGAGCCTGATTTAATTCCTTAGAACCATATCAGGTGATCTTGGGCCAGTAAGTTAGCACAGGTGCTTACTTATTATTCTTGAGCATATATCCAAAGGATTCTCCTGTATCCTACCATAAAGATACTTGTTCAACCATGTTCTTGGCTGCTGTATTCAAAATAGCCAGAAATATGAAACAACCTAGATGCCTGTCCCTCAATATATGACTGAAGAGAGAAAATATGGACATTTACACAATGGAGTACTACTCAGCCATTATAAAAAAGGAAATCATGAAATTTTCTGGTAAATGGATGGAACTAGAAACATTCTTCCTGAGTGAGATAACAGAGACCCAGAATGTGAAATAATGCATGTATTTGCTTATATGTGGGTATTAGCTATTAAGCCAGTGATAAACCAGTGATATCCCATAGAACCACAAAAGTTATGTATACAATAAGGAAGTAGGGGTTTAGGTAGATCTCCTAGGGAGAGGAAAATAGACTAGATATGGATGCCTAGGATTGGGCAGTGCTGTGATACATGGAGGGGGTGTGAAGAGAGGTAGGAGGATGGGAGTATATGGAGAGAAATTTAAAAATAAAGGGTCATTTAAGGGGCTGTGCAGAAACTTAAAAGAGTAGAAATTAGCTAAAATATACACTCGTATGTAGGTATCTAAATGAAATTACAAAATAATGACGGAGTCAATGTCTCAACTGGGCATCTGTTGTCACTAAATGAAACTTTCAGATTGGGCATAGGTAATATCTGATCTAGTTTTTGGACAGAGGAGTCCCACGGGAACCTCCAAACACCCTAGACTATTTTCAAGGTTAGAAGTTGCTATCCACCAACTGATGGTAATGCCCTATTGCTAAAGACAACACCTACATAATTTACTAGACAGTGAAACTGAGTGAAACATACATAGAGCCTTTACTCATGTGGGCTAGTATTCATAGTACTGAAACTCTGCATGTTACCAAAGAAAAAATGTAAACAACCCAGCAACAAAACCTTTAGCTCTATGATGGTGTCAGGGCTGTAGCATATGCCAGTGCAATGGTGGCACAAACTTGTGGGAGATAGTGATATCTGGTTTGTGATTAAGCTCCACATCTTGAGATAAAACCCATACTAGCTGCTGTCTTGTTAACCCAGAATCTGAGATTAGATAACCCAGGGATTTAGTGTAAAACCAAAGAAAACTGTTCTACTGAGGGAACTTAGCAAAAAACAACTATGAATCTCAATCTACTCCACTCATAGATCAGAGCTTATCACACTCATACTCAGAGAAGCTTCCTCTTATAGCTGATTGGAACAATTACAGAAGCCAACAGCCAAACACAATGTAGAGAATCAAAGACCTTCAAACCCTCAGCCCTAAACAGGATGTCTCCATCAAATCTCTCCCATCAAGGCTCAGGAAACCCTTTGGAAGAAGAAGAAGAAAAAACTAAGGGCCAGAACAGATGAAAAAAACAGTGAAATAAGTCTATATCTAAATAAAAAGATATCCATAAATATGAATTGAAGAGGCTGAGGCAGCATGCACAGAGACTGCATAAATTGTACCAGGCAGTCCTAGAGCAGAAAGAAGAGGACACACGCTCCTATTCTTAACCCAGCGGCAGTCTCAAATTAATAACCACTTTCAAATGAAAATTTAGTTCTCTTGAAGAAGTTCACACTGGGGAAATAAAATATTCTTAAGCATAGGCATCTTGCCTGGCAGAGATGACGATAGTCACAGCAGAAACTTAACTCAGTGTCATCTTTCCAGGTTCTATTTCTTATAATATCATATCATGGTTTTTTTTCTTTCTTTGATACCTTTTCATTTTATAATTTATGTCTCTCCCTCTCTCTCCCCTTTCTCTACCCCTCTTTCCTTCTTTCTCTGTCTTACGGATCCGTTACATATTCATTATGGCTCTTTTGTGTTTTATTCTTATGGAATTCTTGAGTGAAAGAGTGGGGTTTTGCACGTATGTTCGTTACTTTTTTGATGTCTTTTCATTCTGTTTGTTTGTTTTGCACTATTCTGGTTTTTTGGGGTTTTTTGTTTTATCATTTCATTACACTCAATGTTATATTTCATTATATTATATATGATATGTTATATTATGTTATATTTATTATATTATAATCCCTTAAATACCTGTTAGTTTGCATTTATTTATTTACCCATGTATTAATTTATTCATTTCACATTCCAAATGCTTTCCCTCACTTCCTATCCTCCTTTACATATTTCTTCCCTTCATGCCTCCTCCCCTTCTTCTCTAAGAGGTATTACCCCACCCTGATGTATCATGTTTTTGTAGGGTTAGGCAAAACCTCTCCTACTAAAGCCAGACAAGGAAGCCTGATTAGGGGAATGGATTCCACATATAGGCAATAGCTTTAGGGACAGAGGTGGAGAAGAATTGGGAGAAGCAGAGAGAGGAGAAAACAGAATCAGGATATATTGTATTTAAAAATATCTATATACTTTTTAAAAAATTTACATTGTATTTATTCGTTTGTTTGTTTGTTTATTTATTTCTCTTTGCATTCCCCTCTGTCCTCTCTTCCCAGTCCGACCCTTACAAATTCCTCCACACATTGTGCCCTCCCTTTCTACTAAGAGAGCTACTTTTGAGTGCCACCCTACTTTGGGGCATCTAGTCCCAGCAGGCTAGGCACATCCTCTCCCACCTAAGCCTAGTCAGGCAGTTCAAGTAGGGCTGAAGGGGAACCAATGTCAGAGAACAGAGACCAAGACAGCCTGTCTTCCACTTGTTACGGTAACCACATGAACATCAAGCTACACATTTGCTACAAATGCATAGGAAAATAAAATGTTGGATTCTCCGGAACTGGATGTAGAAGCAGTTGTGATCCATCCCATTTGTGTGATGGGAACTGCACATGAGCAGCAAGTCCTGTCAATAACTGAGCCATCTCTCTAAACTTGCATTTTATTCATATGAACATAATGATTTCCAGATATAGCTCCAAATTTTACATGAAATGGCATTATAGTATAAAAAGTTGATATTTTGTTTGCTTTAGAGAGAAATTGAACAATTGAACTTTCTAGTCTCCTACAATCTTATTTAGTTTCAATTTCCTCTTTTTTCTACAAGAAAGATATACTTGGGATTTTAGAGACATTCCTAGAGAAAACCATGTATGTATGTAGATATCATGTATGATTATCAACTACAGGAACGTATAGAAACAAGTTAGTTTTTTATCTGTATCAAGCAAAGAAAATAATTTTGTCAGCTGCATTCAGGTACAAAGTTATTGTGGATTTAGGGAAACATATTAATCAATATAGAAAATTTGCATGAGGTATGAGAGATGGCCCAGCAGTTAAGAACACTGGCTGCTTTCATATAAAACCACAGTTCGTTTCTATCACCTACATGGTAGCTAATAATCATCTTAAATTCCAGTTCCAGGGAATCCAACATCTTTTTCTGGCTTCCTCAGGCAATGCATACACATGATGCCCATACATACATGCAAGCAAATTACCCTTACATATAAAATAAAATTTAAATTATTTAAAGAGTTTAGAAAGAAAAGAAAATGTGATCAATTTTAATTTAAATAAAGTTAACTATTGATTAATCATCAAGATAGTAATTATTAGATCTGGATATAAATCTGTAGCTAATTGGTTACTGTTATAGTATTGTGAATT
Organism: Grammomys surdaster; assembly: GCF_004785775.1. NCBI lineage: Eukaryota > Metazoa > Chordata > Mammalia > Rodentia > Muridae > Grammomys > Grammomys surdaster. The sequence goes on from NW_021604577.1 coordinate 5,953,678, forward strand.
ATTCTATTCAGAAGTCTCAGTTGGAAGATTTTAATGGTATAATTATTTTCACCAATAAAATAACAATTATTTGGCTCAATATTGTACTAATAGTAATTAACATAAGATATTGACAATGCATAAAAGCTAAGTATTGAAAAACTACAGAAAAAGACTGTACTATAAGTAATCTTTATAGTACAGGAACCACTTTTTAAAAGCTTTTGTTTAATTAATAAATTATTTTTTTGAACATTTTTTGATTTTCAGAGTGATTGAGTAGATAATAAAAAATTTCTTATGCAAAATTCTTGACAAATCCCATCTTGTATTAGTGTGCTACATTATTATGGATAATGAAATGATTTTGATGGATTTTATTTGAAACAAGACATGATTTAGAATGATTCTTTGTATTGTAGAATTCTATTATTTTTGATAAATCTGTAATGCATCATGTACCATATCAATCAGAACAGTATTGATACAGAAGAGTTATTTTGTCTTGTAAGAAGTCTATAAGCAGTAAATTCTCCCTGTCACTTTGACCATGAAATATTGCAAATGTTCTTCCTTGTACTGTCTCTATACTCTCCTCAGATAGCTGGAATAACACCACATGTGACTTTTGACGACTGTCTCCCTTCATGTAGAAACATGAACTTATAATTTTCTTAGGTCCTTTTTGTATGGTTGGATTATTTCATTGTTAAGAATGAGAACCAACTGTATGGATGCACAGTTTGTTTGCATACTCCCTTGCTTTAGAAAATGCTGTCACCTTCCACGTTTTCATGTCTTTCAAGAGAGTTCCTAATATTTATGTGCAAGGCACTTTGGACATTCTTTTCAGATTTATCTGGGTAAAAATTTAGGAGGAGAATTTAGAGGTTACATCTAGAATAGGACTGAACATGAGGAATTTATTTTGAATAACTACAGCTTTACTAATTTCATCCTGGGGTTATAGCAGAGAAAAGTTACACATGCAAAATGAACAAACAAGTCTTTTCTATCACCAGCTCTAAAGAAATCTACATCAAAAGGAAGTGCTATAATAAGACAAAAGCAGTGTTGTAGCCTCATGGTGAAGTTTCCTTCATGTTTGAACACCATGTGCCCAGGTGATGGCACTGCTTGCCATAGGTATGAAATCTTCAGGAAGTTAGACCATTGCTGAAGGAAGTGGGTCACTGTGGAAGGGCCTTTGAGGCTTTATAACTCATTTTTCACTTCCTGATCTTTTTCTGCTTTCTGATTACAAATTCAGAGCAACCTTCATATCCTTGCTTTTCTACCTGCTGACACATCTCACTCATCTTGATGGACTATCTCTCCCTGGAACGGGAAGACAAAATAAGCCATTTTCCCTTAAAGTTTCTCTTATTATGTAGTTTATCATAATGGCAAAAAAAAACTTGTCCAAGATAAGGAGAAAGACTCTTTTAACCAGAAACTGTAAAAATATACCTGACCGATTGTTACAGAGTTCAAATATTTTCCATCTTTTAATCAAAGCTATTTTACAAATTGCTGTTTTCAAATATTATGGGTTCATGTGTTTACATGAAAACAGACAATTTTACATGGTAACAGAAAAACTGTCATCCATTGAGGTATATAGTCTAAGATTTAATCAAATGATCTCCAACACACAGATTCTGAAGTATCTAATCATTGAGGCATATTATTCTCTGGGAATTGCTTCAGGAGCAGCCCTGGCTTATTTGAATTTCTTAGTGTATTTTTATTGGAACTTATTTACATGAAATCAAAGGAAAAGAACATAATAGCATCATTTCTGGTATATTTTTTTAATATGCTTATAGGACCATACACATTACTGGCTCATTCCTGAAATCCAAATTGAAACCTTAAACTTAACATGATGACCTGTGTTCTGAATTTATTCCTGTGCCATACATTTTCAAACAACTAGATGTTTTTGTTCTCAGCCTCTGTTGCTCATCACCTGTCTTGCATGCTTCTTCTGCAGCAAGCTTCATGCAACAGTATTCTGGTGTCGACATGGCCAGAAGGAACCCTTCATTGAATTCTGGCCACAGAAAATACAAGGTAATAGAAATCATTTAGTGTTACTACACCCTGATGGGCAGAGGGGAGAGTTCTATTTAAACATGTATTTGGGCAATGCATCACTTAAGTGTTTCTGCAAGTCTTGTGCTATAGACAAATAACTGTTTCTTTTCAATTCATAGTAGTTAGATAGTAATATTGGCAGACACATGGTTTAGAAAGATAAACAGTTCAAGAAGGGACAAAGCTACTCAGTTTCTGCTACCCTTAGCCTCTGCCAAACAGACATGTTTCCTTAGTGTCGAGTTTACAAAGGAACAAATTTCTGATTCAATGTCTGAGTTTCAGACTCCTGAATACTTACACTTTGGAATAGAATTTGTGGTATTGTACTTGCTATGAATTGCAGGTAGTGTCTTTCTCTGTAAAAGCAAGGATGCATTCTTAGGGTGTGTATTATTCTCAGAAAATGGTTGTATTTTTTTGTATCAATAAGGTTGGTGACTTTACCATTCTTTCTATATTAGCTGTTTGAAGAGACAGTTAATTACATTGATAATGAACTGGATCCTTTCCCCAGGTTTCTGATTTCTAATTGCCAATTTAGTATCTTCTTCAGCACTCATTGCTTAAGAAATAAAATGCGAACGAAGGGGAAATGGTGAAATTTAGAGATGGCTTGATAAACTGTGGTAAATTCCCACATCACAGCCTATTAAATATTTCTGTCTCTTTTTCAATCAGTCAAGACTCAATATTACAGTTATAATTCCCAGGGTACTGACAGTAAATTGTTACCTTGAGAGATCTCCTTATTAATTTTCTAAAGAAACAAGATGTCCACGTTGATCAGTATTCCACCTTGCTTCAGCTGTTCGTTGATGTCAATACAAAAGTTCATGAGCTGTAAAATCCTGAGGTAAAGATTGAGCAGCTATTGTAAGTGAACCTTCTGGTCTCAAGTAAAAGGCTCAGAGAATAAATTAGTCTCTTACATATCCCTGCATGCAGCTTCAAGATTTCTTTCTTTTCTTTCCCTTTTAAAGTCTATTTTATAAGTTCACATAGAAGCTTCTTCATATTTTTTATTACTTTCTTTGCAGTAAACTCTGAATCTTTTTTTTTACTCTTTCTGAATTAAATCTGTTATTTCTCATCCTCTGAAGATTTATATGTAGTTTTCAGTTGAAATTTTTTCTTTTAGTACAGAAAAGAAGGGTGTACTTTCTTAGAATTTCTCTTTAACTGTTGTTGTGTAGAAATAAAAATCAGTTGTGCAATATATATATTCTCTTAGCATTCTGACTTGATACTTTGCTGTTGGCCAAAGTTCAAACTATAATTTAATATTCACGTCACGGAATGACTACATAAAATGTACTTTATGAGAAAGTTTATAGAGACTTCAAATAATCAAGATCCTCTTCTGAGTCATTGTATGAATTTACTTACCTTACTTTCTTGCTGATTGTTTAGACATTCTTTTCCATTTATTTATTTATTTATTTATTTATTTATTTATTTATTTATTTTTGATTCATGAGTTTGACACATCTATTGGTGGAGGTCTTGAATGTATTAATCATTTTCCTTCTGTCCTTGAAAATAACCAGCATCTACCAGCATATAATCATGAAACACCATGTGAAATAAGTGAATTTTGGCTATAAAAGAAAGTCATTCTCTACATGTTATGAAATACATTGACTTTTGGCTTTGTGTTGCATATGAATGTTGACATATCACTATGTTGATAAGGTTTACATTCACCGTTACTTAAGTACCACACATTGGATGTCATGGAAGTTTAATGCTATCTGGTCCTGATGGAAAATGAGCCTTGTATATGGTAAAAAAAAAAAAGCATGATAAACTAGAATCCAGTTTCCAATGGAGATAAGGTATCTCAACTGCCAGAGGAATTAATTTAAAGTTTAGTGTGCATACAAGTTACTTAAAGAAATAGAACAAAAGAAAGAAAGGTAAAAGCAAGCCTACTATCTATCAAATTGGCACAGTAAATTTTTATATGCTATTTCTATTTCCCAAAGAATGTATGTCTCTGATAGTAAGTTGAAGAAATAGTATTTTGAATGGACTGAAAAAAACATCCATTATATTTACAAGAATCATATCTAACACTTATGAATTTATATTTTGCTAACTTTCACAAAAACTCAATTGTTTTCTAGTAATATTCCATAATACCCTATAAGACCAGTGATCTTAGACTATAGGTTTTATTTTTGCTTAATATGTCAATTATACCTTCTTTAAACTGTGAATTTCAGATTCTTGTTTTTCATTTAAGGAGGAGAGTCTTTTGTTTAACTGTATTGCTTCTTGTACTGTAAAATAAAAATATTAGAGATGGAAAAAAAAAAAAGTTTAGTGTGCATCAAAATTACTAAGATTATATTTTCTATTCAAATAATAGACCAAGTAGAAGCCACTAATTCATGTACGGCTGTGTTTGGGATGACTCAGGGATCATACTATTTATAGGTTTTTGATTATTTTTGTCTACGTGAGCACCACTTAATAGAACTTTCTAGAATGATGATATATTTTATGATGGCCGCTTGTCACAACAATTAGCCACATGTCTATTTAGCAGATAAAATGTAGCTGTTTAAAAACATAAAATGAAATTGTCAGTGGTTTTAATTTTACTTAAATATAAATGGCTACATGAACTATCAGCTGTTGTATTTTACTGTAAATGTAGGGACCGATTTGTATTGTGTGCAACACTACTGGGAAGGGTTACAAGGTACATGAAGTGCACAGGAGCTTTACAAAGCCTTGATATTAAAAAGAGTCACATAAGTTCTGCTGACATTTCATTGTGTAGGTCTCCATAACCTAGACACACAAGTCAAAGCAGAGTAAGAAATGTGATCTTGCTGAGATCTCAGCAGGAAAAAAAGTACTGTAAAAGTTTTAGTGGGAAGTTAGCATACTTTCTGCTCTGAACTACGCCTGTTAAATATCTGATTAAAAGAATGCAATTTGTTTTTGAAAATCTTAATTGAGTAATTGAAGTATCATTCCATTCCAGATTCTTTTGCATTATATTGAGTATTTCCCCGTCATAGAACAAAGATGTTAACTATGCTTAAAAATGCATATTTAATGAATAAATCAAGAATTCACCCAAGAGGTGTCAAATTGAAATATGCCTTTCACACTTTGCTCAGTCTTTTTCATCTGGATATATACTGCTGCTGGTCACATAATAACAGCCCTTAGAAGCATGAACTAGGGCAAGAGGCAGAAAATAGTCTCGTTGAATCATGTCTTCTGAATATTAACAGGCTCAAAGGTCTTTTGTTATGCGTGTTACACCTTCAGACTCATCCCTCAGTGGCCTGGTTGCCCTGTGCCTAATCCTCTAAGCTTACAGAATCCTCCTATTTCTATGTTTCTGATTACATCCATGCTTGGCCCATTTTAGCACAGCTGACACTTGCCTGCCATGAGCGCTGACAATCATGCTTGTCCAGATATTTACTCTTCTCACTGGCTGCCAGTTAATGGTCTACAGTGTTCTGAGTTGAACTTACTAACCCCATGTGTGATTGAGTTCCAACTACCTACACGGGAAGTTGAAGAGCTTTCTGTGGAACCTTTAACTTTTAATCTGACTGGACTCAGATTCTCAATTCTTTCTTTTTCTTTTTTAAAATGGGCTTTCCAAATCGTATTAGTAAACATCTGCCAGAACAGAGAGAGTGTAAGACTGTCTCACAAAACAAACAAACAAAATAACCCTACAGGACTGGTATGCATGTGTATGAGATTTATTCCTAAATCTGCGTTGACACATTTTCATACAGTTTTATTTTCGACTGCCTAGCACTATCTGTAAACAGTGTTTCATTAGGGACCAGAGTAGGACTTCAAGGAAACAAGACAGTTTTAAAAAAATGGTTATATAAAATGATCAAAGACAACATTTCAATCCTTTCCTTTTGGGATATTTTGAAATTACTAGGGTTTCTTTCTTTTGGTTGTTCATGAACAGCATTCTCTAAACGTACTGAGGTTGTTTGTGCAAATATAGAGTTATAGCCAAAGCAAAAACAATGAACTGAGCAACAAAAATAGAACAAAGAAACTTCTTGGCAACATCAGGCATAAAAGATATGCTATTCCATATTTTTCCATTTTCTTAGATTTTTTTTGTAGCTACCTTTGTCATTTCATTCAAAGAAATTTAGTGTCTTTAAAATGCTTACCAAAGAACTTATACTAAAAATAATTGATAGTTCAAAAAGTGATGAAAGTCTAACATGCTTTATGACGTCATAACTATGACTATGGATGCATCGGAGAGAAGAGATCACCATAGAACATTTTTGCAGCATTAAATGAAGTTAGTTTGGCTCATTGTAAACATTGCATGTATAATAGTAGTAAAATATTGAGCAAATCGCAAAAAATATTTTGATACTTGTTTTTGAGATTTTATTATTACACTTAATTTTATTTATATTTGTTAAGTTGCTATTTAGATAGTAGTCTTGCTTTAAAAATTAAAATTATGTCATAAATCTGATAAGAACTCAGTAATGATCCTACCTTATAAATTTAGAGGCAGAATATTTTATAACTATATTTTGCATCTATATTAAAATGGTTTCAATAAGAGGGCATAAATAAGTGGTATATGTGAGAAATGTTATTCAAATTAATAATTTATGAAAGAGTTACCTACGCTGCTTATTTGTGTACTAACTACTGCATGATATTTTCAAATCTTTATCTTTAGTACAAAATATCCAAGCCCAGCACTTGAAAATTGCCTGTAGGTAAGAAACAGAGAAGCAAACTCTGATGGGATTAGATTTGATGATTTATGTTTAGGGAATACGAACATTTGTTTGGTCATACGGTTTGCAGAAAAGACTTCCATGCTGGTTAGAAAAACAAATGCCCTGGATATTTAGCTGAGGAAGTGCTTTCAAATGAATAAATGAAATTTCTCAATATCCAGCTCTACCTCTGAAATGTTGGGAACCTGAAAAATATATCATTCCTTTAATGTGATGTACTCATTCATGTACGACCTAAATTGTTACATGTAAGAGCAGTGATATCTATCATCATGTAGGAAGGATGTGCTGATGATAGATAAGTTTTACTAGGTCATAGTTTTCAAGGATTTTAAGTATCATTTTATTTCTGTATAGGCCATACATGTTTTTTCTTCCTAATCCATTGTCTTTTCGATAATCACATATCACCATGAGAAATGTGTCACAATAAATAGAAACAAGGTCCTTTAAGACAGAAGAATGATTGATATTCTAACTTAGGTCATCATAACAATAGGATCCACATCATTACATCCTTCCTAGCTTGTCTCAGTTCATAATGTATGAGGTAAGCTGATATATCATCAGAAATATTTTTCCTAATAGACCAATTGAAATTATTCCAATATGAATAACAGATGCATCTTCATCTCTATTTAAAGGAGTTAAAGTAAACAGAAAAGACTGTATAAAATCAAAATCATTAAACATGGAGAATAATGTTTGTAGGCTGATAACGATAAAGCTATGTTTACTTTAGTTCCGGCAATAGTACCTATAGCCTTAATAAAGCTGTGCAGGCACTATACCACTGACATGTATGCCTTGCCCCGAGCCTATTTTAAATATCGTCAGACAATTAATTATATTAAAAATATTAAGCATTTTGAGTCTTTTGTGAGATTTTATTTTACTTTAGTCATAGAAATACATTTTTATATGAGGTAATCACGTTTAGTAGCATCATTTTAAATGAGATACCCTGCAATATATTTATAAGTAATTAATTTTTTAAAATTACCTTCTTATTTTTGAGATTATAATGTAGTTGTGTTATTTCCACTTCTTATTTTCTTCCCTTCAAATTATCCCATAGACTCTTTCTTGCTCTCCTTTAAATACATAGCCTGTCATGACTGGCTGATGCATGCATATATGCATATTTTATGTATAAGTATAAAAATACATGTATCTTCTTAAATGTAGGATGCTCAGTTTGCAGATACCTATATGAATGTGTGTTTTCAGAGCTGACTATTTGTCTCTGGGCCACCAGTTGATAAGATCTTCCTTGGTGAAGATGATTTCTCTCACTCTCAGCATTTATTACTTGCCTGTACTTCTTCGAATACAGTTGAGGATCGTGCGATGTTTGATGGGATCTACACATAATTAAAATAGAAAAAGGTATAGAAATCCCAAGAAAATTGAGTAGTGTGGGCCACTGAATTTTAGGACATGATGTTGACCCAGAAACACATGAGAGAAGGGAAGCAGAATTCTTTAGATATAAAATGTAAAGGATCTCATTTTCAGTGATAAAGGAGGATAAAATCAAAACAATTAATTCATAGTCATACGTAGGACACCTGGAAAAGGGTTAGTATTTATTTACATATAGCAATAGCATGGGTAAAATGGAACATTTTTATTTTGATAACCACTTAATCTATGAACCTTATCTCAGTCTTGATATCTCACATGTACAGTAGAAGATTAAAGAGCATCTACTTCCCAGAAAGGAAATCAAGCCACTTGATGCCTTCCCTAAATAAAGGTACTTGATAAGCCTGTGAGTTAGTAATATCAATGAGGTGATGTTGTTCTAGCTAACTGGACAACAATAACAAAAATGCTACGGAATCTAAAGAGTAAAATCTAAAAGAGCTTTCAGTTCATCTAATTTTGTTCTGTAGAAGAAAGAAGCATGAAAAAATAATTCCATCCAGCAGTGACACTAATGCATCTAAAGCTTTAAAGACTGTTAAAGCCTTGTTCCTTGAGATTCTCTCTATGGTATTTACATAGAGTAAGAACTGATTTCAATAACTTGCTTGGTTTTGTTATTAGAGGAAGTTCATCTTTTAATTTGAGTAAGACCTCCAGGTCGTTAGGGAAATAATTCAAATTGCATCATTTAAAACATGTGTATGACAATTGGAATGCTAACGCTTTATTATGTATATAGGGGATACTAAAATTGTTCAAGTCTATACATGATTTGCCAGTGAGAAGATAGGATAATATTGTGGAAATAACTATAGAATGGGAACTTGCTTTCATTTCTTCTTTTTAACCACTAGAGAGCAGTTAGCTTCTGAGGCTTCCAGGTTTACTCCAAGGTCTCTAATTCACAGAACAGAACCTCATCAATGGAGACAGGAGAACACAAAACAAAATGTACATTGCTTGCAACATATCCAATATTCCTGATACCATTTGATACGAGAAGTGTACATTTTGGAATGTTTGAATTTGAGTAAGAGCTAAAAATAAATGTTATTATTAAAAATATTTAAAGCAACTAGTGAAAAATAATTTCAGCAACTCTGTTTTGTGTTTCTAGAGTGATTTTTTAAATCAAAGCTACATTATTAAGTATATTAGACAAGCATAAGATTGTATTGTAAAAATTCTGTAAAGTAGGTTAATCTAGAGTATGCTGTATAATTTTATAATATTTTAAGTTTATACTCTCCAATATCTATATATGTTTTAACAGCAAGTTAAATGTAATTTCTCTGTGTAGCTGTTAAGTTATACTTAATTTATCATGATATAGAAAAATCACATTTGTTCTATGGTTTTGTACTAGTAATTTTTGATGAGTTCAAGTAAAATTGTAAAATTATGGCAATTTATTTACTCTGAGTGATTCACATTGAATATCCCTACTGCAATACTGTGTTGTTAGTCCGTGACCCTATAAGTAAAGGGGTGCATGCAGATATGTGGTCATGGATTTTAACATCTGTAATTTCATATCTTCACATTCTTAACTCTATTTAATAATCAGGAAAATTTTTCGTATTAAAATTTTAAGCTATACCATGAAAACAGTTCTCATTTTTAGTTAGCAATTGAAAGGTTCAGTGAGCACTCTATCATTATTTGTGCTCTAACAGTTGAGCTAAAATTTGTAAGTACAAGACTTTGTCTCTAGACCTGTTCAAATAAGTGAAAGGGTCTGTGATAAAGAAATTAATAATTTTTATTAATGGTAAATATTATAGAATAGAGGTGAGGAATGACTTGTTACAGAAACCAACCAAATGTCAAAATACAAAAGGCAGATTATCCAAAAATATTAATACTGAGAGTAACAGATTGGTACTAGAATCATAGTCTTTAAGTTGAAATATTTTATTTAAAATATGCTTCATTATCTCAGTCCTTTACAAATCATTTTTTCCTGCTCTTATTTTTGCAGTACTCATGCATGGTCTTTAACTGTTTCTTCAAGGCACAAGGAGAATCCAGCCACTTTTTCCTCTTTGCATACTCAAGGTAACCTACATCTTCAGCATGCTACAGCATACAGATTGTTGTGAAAGGTTTTATCTCCCTTTCTTCTACTGTTCTTCATCCCCTTCTTCTATTTGAAAAAAGTAACCCTGCCAGGTACTGTTAGTACAAAGCAATCCCATGGCTGCTTATTTCAATGTCAAGACTATCTCCATTGAAATAGGTCTGCTACTGCCCACACCTAACTATACTATTTCCAGCATTGGGTTTTATCTGATGTCACCATCATCTTCTCTTGCCTCTCAGGATGTACAGAGCACCTCCCACCATCAGACCTTTGTGTTGGCAGTTTTCTCTGTTATGATTCTTTTATGTTTGTTCTGTCTTTTTTGTCCTTCTGTGAATGCTCCATTTCCATTAAGGTTTCTCCTTAATTCAAAACTTAGCATTAAGGAATTGGAAAGCATTGGGTTCAATTTCCAGCACCCTCATGGAAGCTCACAGTAACTCTGTAACTCTGTAACTCCAGTTCCAGAAGATCTGGTACTTTCACACAGACATACATTTGGGCAAGACATCAGTGAAAACATCAGTGCACATACAAGTAAATAAATTTTAAAATTATAAAAAAATTAGCACTTCTTTTAATACTGCTTTATTCTTGACCATTAACATCACACACACACACACACACACACACACACACACACACACCTGTGTATTACCTTATCTATATTCTACTTTTGTCTTTATTCTTTATGATAAAAGAGTATAAAATAGTTTTTATTTTTCAATGTTTTATATTAAATACATAATTAATATTCAATGATTTTGAGTAAAATAATAAGGTTAAAGATTTCTCTCATATATTCTCTATAATGAGAACAGAAATTTATAATGCTTAGGATTTAAGTAGTACTTCTATGATTTCGAAAATATTCTAGTATAATCATCATCACACAGAAAATTAAGGTAAAATACGATCATCTGTCCCATTGCATTATGCTTTCCCAACTGTAGCTATTCAATTACCTTCAACAACAAAGCAATATCATTTTGTTATTAAAAGACTATAAACATAGGCAAAATATTTTATTCATTATAAGGTTAGATATAATCTGCTATCTTTATTTACTATATATATTTAATTTAATCCTTTAATGATTTCTTGGTCAATGTCAACATTTTGAGTACTTTCACTTTGAATTTTCCAATCAGTGGCATATTGATCCTCAGAACATTAAAAGAAATTTATGACTGGAGACATTGCAGCTCTGTTATTGAGTAGCATGCTTAAATAGAGTTCAGATCGTTACAGATACCTTAAAGAACGTAACTTCTTTGAAAAAAAAATGCAATATGACCTTTTAAGACTCCGACTTACTAATATTTAAGTCAAATTTTCTTTTTAAATCTACTTTGATTTTGGAAAACAAGAAATATGAATCTTGTATTTTTCAGCATTCATCTTCATCAAGGATACTTTGACATAGGCTCTCTCCTGAGAGCCTCCCAGCCCAGAGATGGTAGTGGCAGGGGCACAGAGCAGGACTCTGGTGATGGCTTTAAAGTCTGAGGGTCTCAGGAATTTTTGACTCTCTGACCTGTACTGAAATGCTGATGATAACTTCTAAAAAGTCCTAAATACTTCTTCTGAAGGTAAAAGACTGCAGGCTTAGGTAATTAACACCTGTAGCCTAACAGCAGAGGATTAGGCAATGTGGCTTTGTTCTGTCTCACCAGGAACTGCTGGTCTCTAACTTATACCTGGGAGTCCGAGGTCTCAGGAAGAAAAAACGCCTAGAGAATTTATTTTCATAGTGGATGATAGATGGATCTGGATGTGCCCACAGGGCGGGCCTTGGGTTAAATACTGTTTGTAAGGAGGAGGGTCTGGGAAGGAATACTTAATTGGCTATGTCCTCCGGCCTTTATGTATCGCATTAATATGAAAATTTCTTGAGACCCCGAGACCTGTAGTCACGCCCTCTACCTGTGGAGGGGCTAGTAGGGGCATTGCTCTACATGACTGAACGGTGCTGACCAATTGGAGGTCTTAGACTTCGTGTTAGGAACCTGGAGTTGGGGACCACAGTGAAATATATGCCATCCCTCAGAGGCATGGACACCTGTTGGGTCTCTAGCTATTTCTAGCCAGCACTCTACTAAAAATCAAGCCATTCTTTCATGGCCCCACATTGTGGGCATATTGTTATTGAGCATTGCCAAATATATAAATCCTTTGATTAATATTTAAGCATTAGAGTCTCATTTCCTAATGGGCCCTTGTGGATAGTGGGATGATCTGGGCAAAATCCAGCTTTGCGGAGACAGAATGGAAGATTGGCAGAGCCATCTCCCACGTTGGCATCTAATGGGTGGCAGGGCCAGTATTTCTGGTTGGTCTTTCCTAGCTGTGGTATGTGTGTGGTCTCTGGCCATTTCTAACTGTGGAGTGGACATGGCCTCTGGCTGTGGAACATGATGGCCTGAGATAGGTAGAGCCACTGACGCTTAGATGGTCAGCCCAAACAGCCCTAATTATTAAAGATTAAATAGATTAAATCAACAAGAGGTGACCAACATCTGATATGAATTCACTAGAAACTTAAGTCTATTTCACCTGAGAGTAAAAGTTGTATTTTTAAGAAAAAGAAAGAAAGAAAGAGAGAAAGAAAGAAAGAAAGAAAGAAAGGAAGGAAGAAAGGAAGAAAGAAAGAAAGAGAAGTGAGTGAGTAAGCACTGATTGCCTTTTGTTAAGAATAGAAGGAAGCAGCTTACTTCTATGACAGAGAGATTTGAACTGTGAATTAAAATGAGATTATTATTTGTTTTTAAGATAGATTTAGAAACAGTTTTATCTGATTCACATGGGGAAACTCACCTGTGGTTTGGAACAAAGACTGGTTAAAAAAAGTTGTCTGCAGCTCTAGGCACAGAACCACAGACAGACAGGTATACTTTCTACCCAAGAGAGCTAAATTAATAAGCTTCTTTTGTGGAGCTGTTACTGATTTAAATATAAAGTTAAAATATAGGGAATATTTGCTTTTAGGAAAGATTTATAAACAGATTTGTCTGAATCATGTAGGGATTATCGCCCACAATTTGGAACTTAGATAGGGAAATTTTTCACTGGCTCTAAAGAGTACAGTATATAAGTGGAAGCTGCTCTAAAGTACGGAGCCAAACACTTAGATGGTATAAATTAAAAACCATGCTAGGCAGAGGGCCGAACAGAAAGATAGTGTAAATCAGGTTTATTCAGATGATATAAAGTTATATTGCCTCACAGGAGACTCGGGTTCTGTCTAACGTGGGCCCCACGGGAATTCTGGCTTCATTTCCTGCTTGGCAAAGTAGGGAAGGCCTAAAGAATAGGCACATACAATATTTTAGTTATTACAGTGATTATATTTTCAAGATGGGTTTGATTTTCAGTTTTGTGGTTATATTTTTCCTCTAGGAAAGAGGTCAAGATAAAGGTTTTCTGGTTACTGGCTCAAGGAAATGCTGTTTTGGGAAAAAGGTTTTGCCTCTGTATTTTAGAAAAGATGATTGAGGTATTTTCTGGTTATTGGCTCAAAGATTTCTGTTTTGGGGTTTTGTCTGTGTGTTTTCAGAAGAGACTATTAAGATATTTTTACCTCCCAGAATTATATGGATTAGACACGACAAAGGCAGGCCACCTGAAGACTAGATTCCAGAATTCAAATGAAAAATTATCTTGATACTAAAATTTGTTTTGAGAATTGTATGTTGCAGAATACACACCCTTGGTGTATCTACTCATCAAGCAAGCTGAGCAGACCTGCTCCAACCTCTGATGTCCTGGAATTTCAGATGGATGCAATGAAGACACACTCATCAGAGGCCTATCAATTTATTCTTCCTCCCCACCCCTCTTCTAATATTTCAATGCCCAAATTCAGGTTGTAGAAGTTAACGAAGAGTTGGCACCCCTATTCCCTGGGCTTGGAGACTGAATTGGTTAATATTAGGCTGTTCTTCTAGGGGAAAGTAATGGTTTTATTGGAACAGGAAGGAATAGTTAGAATTGATTACATAGCCATAACCTATTTGGTAGAAATCTGTATAATTGTTATTAAGCTAAAGTTATACTTCTTAAACAGTAAAAAGTTTATTTTCATCTCAAATTCAAGGATTTTTTTTTATATATTTTCTTCTATTAAGTCAAAATTGGTGGGTACAAGGCTTAGACCCAAGCCTCCTTTAATTTTTTTTAAACTGATCTGAGATGGTTAGCCTGTGAGTTAAGGGCCTATAGCAAATTCATGGCTCTGAATTTATTTTTGGGGTGATTTCTATATTTTAATTATAAAAAGCTGAGAGGAGTTAATGAGCAACAGTCCAGATTGCCTTACATAGAGAGTTGGTTTTCAAAATGATAGAAGTCCACAGAATTGACGTTACAAACATTTCTGTATTAATGTTCATTTTGATTCGAGAACTGTCTGCTCCTGACAACTTTTCTGTCATGGATTCTAAGAAGAAATTGAGCATCTTTGGCGTTACTCCAGTTGTGGTGAGACACCCACCAGGCAAGAATTGCCTCTTTTCATCTACAGACAAATTACTGTTCAGAAAAGGAAACACTTGCAGAATAGTCAACTGATTATGTATGCCAAGACAGAGTAATCAGCCCTTAATAATTCTGCATTATTAGGTCTGTCAGATGATCCTAGGCCAGAAGGCTGAAGATTGGATGCTCCAATGTTTTGAAGTATAGGGAATGTCCAGATGTTCAGCGGTCTCTATAAATTGGCTAAGTTTTAGAAGCTATGCTTTGTGCTTCACATAATTTCAGTTAATTCAGTCATTCTGGATTTCTGACGGGGTTGAAAACATACAGTCTTATAGCTAACCCAGGCTATTTACATTGAGAGAACAGATTTGAGAGGATGGTTTTCAGCTGAAATTCATTCTAAAGCCAGGAAAAAAATCCAGGTTCAGAACTTTTAAGTCTTTTAGTTAGGAGAGGTGACTGAGGTTCTGTTTAGTTGACAAAATTGATGGACTGGGTAATAGGTCTATCTTGTACCTTACTGATACAAATTGGTATAGTTGTGCTCTAATTGTATTTTGAATTAAATTTTTTTTAAACAGGAAGGGTGATATGTAGGAGGAGCTAAAGTAGGAGGAGTAAGGAGAGGAAGAGGAAAAGGAAGAGGAGGATCGAGGCAAGGGAGAGACAGGGAGATATATGAGACACCATGGATGACCACTCATGTACCGGGCGCAGTCCTGGGTAATAGCTTATATCTATGTTAGTTAATTGGGAAACATCTAGAGTTATGTGGGGATATTGTTATTGAGCATTACCAAATTTATAAAGCCTTTGATTAATATTTAAGCATTAGAGTCTCATTTCCTTCTGGGCCCATGTGGATGACTAGATGGTCTGGGCAAAGCCCAGCCTTGTAAAGACAGCATGGAATATTGGCAGAGCCATCTCCCACACTGGCGTCTTGTGGGTGGCAGGGCCAGTGTCTCTGGCCCCCTGAGCGGGAGGTCTGAGGGAAGCAGTGGTGCAAATGTGGTGCAAATATTCGGGAACATGGTAGGCCCTTATCCGGTGACACTGTTTTAAAATATTTCCTGCAACAGTCCTAAGTAGGGAAAAGGAAAAAAATTCTTATAAGGGTAAAATTCTAAGGAAAAATCCTAGGCAGGGGAAAAGGAAAGGAAGGGATGAACGAGGCTCTCTTTGTCTTCAGTACTTATACATCTTTCAGAGTACATGATCACATGTTACAATGTTCATCACAAGTTAACACCAAAAATCAAATCATAAATTGAAATAGAAGTTTACAACAGAGAATGTTTACATGCATATCTAGCACCACAGGTTCACTGAAAGTTTAAAACTACAACTAAGTTATTAGTGAAGTTTTGTATAGATAAACCCAGGCAATATTTTATCTTCTGTCCTAGCACCTATAATAAATCCTTAGTTCCCCTTTAATGACATTTGGTTAATTGTTTTACAACCTCTTGAAATGTGCTTTGAGTGGAGAAAGTCTGGTTACTAAGAGCAATTAACTGATGACACTTGGGAGACTGGCAGAGTTCTCATTTCAGTTTTGACTGTCAGAAAGGGACCTAATAGCAATCCCACTATAAAAGAGCTGAATAATCATTGATATAATTTTAGGAATTCTTATAGGATCATCATTAAGACTTAAGAAGTCTATTTGTCTATATAGCATTGCCACAAGACAATACATCTTCATGGATCTTCAGAGATCTGCTCCAAAGTGTGTGCTATTACTTAGTGATTGTTATATATGCTTAATAATAATAGGAAACACATATTAACAGCAGGAATATTTCCTAAAGTAAGACCCTTACAGCCTTGCGAATTAAGAGCTCACTTGTCACAGATTACATAATAGTCCAAGGCAAGCCATCTCAGGATGATCACCTGCTAGTTACTAGCTTGTCCCATTATGACTCCTGACAGCTCTCCACTTCAAATTCACAAATAATACAAAACTGAAGATGACATGGGAAAATCTCAGACATTCCTCATCAGTAAGTGTTGCTTCAACTTGGACTGTCCCTGACAATTTTCTGCTAGTCTTGAGTTTATCATTCTTTTAAATTAAGGATATATGTTTACTCAAGAAATTCCTTGTCTACCTCCTTATTTGTGAATGCAAGCACAATTAAATATGGCCTTCCTGTTAATTCTTCTCCCTATGATATATTTTTTTTCTCTTCAAAAAGAAACCTTTTACCAAACACTAAAATAGGACACATCCCTTTTCTGCTATAAACCCTGCCATAATTCTAGGCACTTCAGGTTTTTTGCAGGTGTTTCACACAAGCATTACTTTGTCCCAAATTCTATTCATGGTCACTTTAATCCCAAGTATTTAATCCCAAGTATTTAATCCCATGAACAGTTACACTATCTATTATTGCAAATGTTTGCTGAGAACCAAGAGCTTATTCTCCTTGCTTCTGACATGTAGTGTAGATCTCATCAGTTCCACAATATTCTATAAAGAGTGTTTTACTCACCTTCATATCTTATCACCCTCCATTGTTGGAGAAGGGCTTTCTTATCTGCATTTTATATGTGGCTTGGAATCTTGGTTAATCACTTAACTCACAATCTCATCTAATTCTTACCTCTCTCTCTTCTCTTTATACCTAACATAATCCTCATTCAACAAAAACCAGCAAAACAACACAAATTAATTTTGAATCAACTTACTATTTTACTTGATTAGTCTTAAAATCTTATCACTGAAAATGCCTCTGTTGCTTCCATCCTTACAAATGGCAGCTTAAAACATTACGCTCTTTCCCCTAATGCCTGCCTTCTGCTACTCTAATCTCCTACTTTGTCATCTAAAGTTGGATTATGGCTATACAGTCTAAATCTATTCTTTCCTTGAATCTTCACATCATGCCATTTGTAGAATTCTCATATTTGTGTCCAAGTAATTCAAGTTTTCCTTGACATTTTCCCTTACCATTTCTCAGTTTATTTTCATCCTTAAAGCACTTGACCTAGATTATTGTGAAGGCTTAGAAGTGACTTCTTTGTTCTCAGTCCTGAGGTTTTTCTAATATTGACTGCACAAATACACACACACACACACACACACACACACACACACACACACACACATATATATATATATTGTAGGGGGAGAGAAAAAGGATATGGACAGGGAGACCCGTAGTCCATTTGGTGCTATTCATATGTGCCTATGTTTAACGCTGACTACATGTGTTAGATAACATATCAGAGGTTCATCTCTGAGGAAACAGGTTGTCTCTTGCTCAGCAACTGACCTAGAAAGGCTAGCACTTATAGCATCTGATGGTTGATACTATGAGATATTGATATAAAAGCTGCCAATGTAGAAAAGAGATCAGTAGAACTACCAGGAAGCATAGCCTGTGAATTGCAATGACCAGTATAACAGGATATCTCTAAGGTATACTAGTGGTACATTATTTTTAGGGTATACAAAAAAATTGGACTTAAGACCCATTCTAGACATGGGAATTCATTCTTGTTACTGTAAACCTAGCTAACGAGCAGTGGCTAAAATGTCATTGACCCTAGACAAGAACCTGCAACTTCCAAGTTTCTGAACCAGTGATTTATTATCTTAATGATAACTGGTCTCATATGGTGAGATATAAAGTCATTGTAGTTCCATTTCCCTGATGGCTAGTAATGTAAATTCTAATATGTTTATTAGGCATATGTCTATCATATATATATATATATATATATATATATATATATATATATATATGCATCTAAAAGGTAAAGAATTATTATCTTCATCTTCTGAGTACTATTTGTTCATTGCATTAGCCAATTAGTTGATGGGATATTGTGGAGTTTAGGGACTGTAGTGGGAAATTCCCCCTGTTAGTTGGGAGGAGCTAAGGTATGAGGAGTAAGGAGAGGAAGAGGAGAAAGAATAGGAGGAGTTAGAGACAGAGATGTAAGAGGATGAAGAACCACACTTGGACGAAGAGCAGTCCTGAGTAACAACTTAATTCTAGGTTAGTTAACTGGTTAACACTTCTAATTATGTGAGCATATTGTTAACTGAGCATTACCAAACATATAAAGCCTTTGGTTAATCATTAAGCATTAGAGTCTCATTTTATACCAGGTACTGCATGGGTGGGGGGATGGTCTGGGTTCAGCCAGCCTTGTGGAGACAGTGTGGAAGATTGGCAGAGCCATCTCCAATAGTGCTGTCTTGTGGGTAGCAGGGCCAGTGTTTCTGGCTGGCCAGTCCTAGCTGCAGCACGCACGTGGCTTCTGGCTATGAAACATGGTGGCAGAGCTAAACACAGCCACCACTGCTTAGATAGTTGGCCCAAGAAAGTGCTGTTTTAAATTATTCCTGCAATATGGGACTGTCAAGTGTTTTTTGTTGTTACTGTTGTTTATCTCTACTTTTTAATTCTAAATGTTAATTTTCTCTCAGTTGTTTAGCTAGGTGAAAAATTTCTCCCACTCCATAGGTTGAGTTTTCTTTCCCAGAACTGAAAAGAAGTTTTTTTTAATTGCATGTAACTTTATTTGTCAGTTCTTGACATTTTTTTTTCCTGAGCTGCTGAAATTCTTTTGAGAGTCTGTGTATGTGTTGTAACTTGAAGTACTTTCATGATGTTTTCCTCTAACAAATCCAGTGCTTTCCAAACTTACATTAAATTCTTTGACTTTTGACTTTTTAAAATTCATTTTTTGTGCAGGGTGAATGATAAATATATAGTTTCTAATACACACACACACACACACATATGTATGTATGAATATGTATGTATATATTCAGTTTTCCCTGAATCATTTGGTGAATCTTTTCTCCCATGTAGGTTTCTCTGGTTTCTTTTTGCTTCTGTAATAAAACACTTTGACCAGAAACAACCAAGAGGATGAAAGCCGTTGTATAGCTTATACATTCAGGTCACAGTCCATCATTGAAGGGAAGACAGGAATTTATAGTAGGCCCAGGGCATGGTTGCTCAGGAAATGAAGCTCAGAGAGTTTGACTGTGCTTATCCTGTTACCAGGACAGATGCCAGGCTGTAGGGAAGCTCTAAGACACCACTCTGGGATGGGATAGCGTGGTCTGAGATTTGGGAAAAGCTGGAGCTGTTTCTGGGTCCCTAGACCTACAGCAAGGCCAGGGTCAATGGGGGTGGTTTCAGACTCTTATACATCCAGACTACTCTGAGAGTAACAGAAGAGCCGAGAACAGAGTAGGGGACCCAGAGTTGGGTACAGCATCTATCTTGGAGGAAAAGGAGAGGTCTGGTTGGTCTCAGCAATGATTTTTCTTAGCTTGGTGGAGGCAGGCTTGGTGGTTGTTGTGGCTGGAAGCACAGAGAGGCCTTCTACAGGAGACTTAGCTCTGGCTTTGTCTAAGTCATCTTAGCTAAGGCCTTCTGCATGTTCCTCATCGTGGTGGTAGATAAAAGAGACAGTTCATGGTTCTTAACTTTTTATTGGCTGTTCAATAAAATGTGGGAAATGGATGCATATAATACCATATCCATTTCTCAAGGTGGAATTCAGATTAAATACCTTTTGCAGGGAAGGGAAGCTTACTGGCTAAGCCCTCATGGACTTTAGATACCTCATCAGCATGGAGAACTCTGTTTTGGGCCTATGTGACCACAGGTCACATTTCCTTATGTAGGGAATGTGGCACATGTTGTAGGCCAGGTATCTGGCAGGGAGTAGGGCATTGCCTAAGTCTCAGGTATGTGCCCACCAAGTCTTTGTGTCTCAATCTGATCTTCTTTACCAGCCTTCCTGGCATGGTTTTACCATCCCTTAATCCAGCTTGTTTTTTGTACAACATTTCCTCTGACTCAGTTCACAGTGAAGAAATACAAAAAAAACCATAGATGATGCTGTTGCTAGTAGGTTGTAGCTTCATTTAAAGTCATGTACCTGTCTACTCTTACAGAGTTCAGGAACACCTGCCTAGAGATAGGAGTGCCTGCCATGAGCTGGTATCTTTTATATCAAGTAATAGTCAAGGCAATTCCACACAAACATGCTCACAGGCTAATCTGATCTGAGAAGTCTCACACTTGAGATTAGCTTCTAAGGTGTCAAGCTCACAGTTAGAGCTAATTAGTATGGACTTTTAAAAACTGTGTGTGCTGAAGGCCTAAAATCAGCCATAGGCCTAAAATCAGCAATAGGCCTGTCATACATGTATACTAACACCAAGTCTTGGGTCTCAGTGGAAAAACATTGAAACAGATAGCTATAAGCTATTGTAAACAAGCAGCTTTTGTAGAATTTTACAAGCATGAGTAGCCATAGACCTTGTAAATAGGTAGACTGGGCAGACAATACCAACTTAGAAATGGACAAGCGAGTTATAAGCAGAGTCATAGTGACTTATCCCCTGAACCTTCACCCAGCCGATACCCGGTTCTGAAGATATCTGTATTCCCCCTGAACACCCACACTCCAGTGTCATTCCCTTCCCCACATCCTGCCTTTCTGTGTTTATAACCCCTGTGTGAATGAATTATGATTTGAGAAAAAATAGATTATAAAAAAATAAATAAATAAAAATAAAAGTTTTGATTTCAAAACAAAACAAAACAAAACAAAAACTGTGTGTGGAAATCACTTGCTGGTGCCTGTATGGGTTTAAAAGTGAGTCTTCAATTATACACCATTGACCTCATTGCCTCTCTTTGTGTTAGAATCATACTATTTTCTGTTCCATATTACTCTGTAGTACTATAGTAAAAGATGAAACCAGGTATGGCAGTTCCTCCAGCATTTTTGTTTTCTATTGTTTTGTTTTGGTTTGTTTTGGGTTTTGGTGTTTATTTGTTTGCTTATCTTTGTTTTTCTTCAGGAGTTATGAGACTATCTGGGGTCTTTTGTGCTTCCACATGAATCTTAGGATATTTTTCTGTTTATGTGAAGAATTTCATTGGGATTTTGATGGTGATTGGGGTTACACTATGTCCCTTTGTCAATACATTCATTTTATGCTATTAATTTCCCTTTCTTTAACATATAAATAACAGATTGATATAAAAGTATTCATTTGATCCTGAAAATTTTTCAATTTATGTTTCTCCCTAAAAGATATATTTTGAAAAGAATTTACGGCAGGACTAGAGAAATACTTTCTCATTTTCTTCAAGTAAATGCGTATTGACTGTTTTGCAGACCCCACAGTTTACATTTCATATTTCAGACAATGACATTTAGGGGATGCAGGGTTGATAAGGAGTTATTACTTCCTAAGTTTCAAGAAATGCTTCAAGCATAGTTGAACATTTTAAATGAGTGGTTCTTCAACGTTGCCACATTAATTATGGGTATATTACAATATTTAAAGACAGTTTTGTTGTTGTTTTGTTTTTGCTTATTACAACTGGAGGAAATTATCAAGATCTGCACACCCAAATTAGTGATAAAAAGCCCAAAATGTCAGTGGAGCTGGCATTATAAACTTGTCAATTTTTTTATCAAACATTTAGATCTTGATAATTTTTTTGGTCTACACTATCTATGTCTATAAATATTTATGGGTACAGAAATGATTAATTTATTTTTCATGAAAAAAACTAGATACTCAGAAAATATGAAATTGGCTTAGTATGGTTAAATTAGTATGTCTGAGTGTAGTTAACAGTGAGTCCACAAATAAGTGTGTTAATAAAATTTCTCAATCATGGAGTAAAATACCTTAAGAGAAATATTTAGTTCACATGTCTAACTCACATGTGTATAATGATCTTGTTAATCCATTAGTTTGATTACAAGACAACAAAACATTAATTTCTGTCATTTTCATTTGCTTTCAAGTTCAGACCTTACTCATGTATATGTTGTGTTAATTTATTTTTCTTCCTGCTTTAATATTTTACAATCAGTATATATTTCCTCTGAGAGGAAGATGCTGGGACTCCTCCATTTCTCACTGTCTCATTCAGTGGTCAGTGTTCCTGTGACTTGTGGCACTGGCTAGAAACATAGTGCTGTGTAATCACAGCAGGAGGTAGATTTTAGGAGATGATGGAGTTTCTGACTGTGATAATCAGACAACTTTTCGCTTTGAGTGGAAGACTGCAGTGAGCCTCGTTTTATTTATGTCCTTAAAACTTATTTTTGTAGGATCCTGAATTTCTTATGTTGTGGAAAATCAGGAAGTATCACAAGGTCACAATTTAATCAGTCATCACACACTGATCTTCTCAATCATTGATTTCTTTCACTATTTAAACATATGTGTAACTTTCTGAGCATATCCGATGTGGGCTAAGATGACACTGTTCCCTATGAGACACAGACTGTTCTCATTTCCTGACTTTTACTTAATCCTCAGCTATGTCTTACCCTAGTCATTAAAAGATGGCATTTAGGTTCTTCTTTATTTCCTTATTTGTTTGTTTGCTTATTAGTTTTTTACATCCTAACCACAGTTTTCCTCCCTTCCTCTTGCATCACCCCCACATAACCATCCACTCCTCTTCCTTTTCTCATCAGAAAAGGGCAGACTTCCCATTCAATCAACTAGACATGGAACATCAAGTTGGAATAAAAATAGACACCCTTTCTCCTATTAATCCTAGACCAGGAAACTCAGTAGGAGAAAAGGGGCCCAAAAGCATGCAAAAGAGTAAGAAACATCCCTGGCTCAGGGCGAGGCTGAGTGAGCCTGCAATAAATGGTTCTGTGAGGAGTTTTTGTGGTGTTCTTATCTAGAGTCACCTTCATAGATTCCTGGGAGTTTCCATTGTCCTAGGTTTCTAGCTCTTACTAGAGATGCTCCCAACCCCACTCCTGATTCCAGTTATTTCTTCCTAAAATTTCTTTCTCTGTCCTCTTTCAACATGATTCCTCCTGTTCCCATCTCACCATCCCTACCCACACCCTTCTCTTTGTCCACCTGCAATGTCTATTCTATTTCTCCTTTACAATGAGATTTGTGTGTTCACCTTGAGCCCTCCTTGTTACTTAGATTCTCTTGGTCTATGGATTGTATAATGCTTGTTTTTTGTGACTAACAATCACTTATAATTGGAGAACTCACTCTCCAGCTCTGAGGAGTATGGCTAGATTATGGCATTGAACTGTTTAGTGTTTCAGATCTGCTGCAAGTTATAAGCTGGCATCAAGCTCTGTCCAGAGTAGTCTTAGCTAGTGGCTGAAAATCACCATGGTCCAAGTGTCTAGACACTTTTTCCCAATTCAGGACACTCCAACTCTGAATTTGTTGTCTTTGGCTCCATACTGGGCTGCAAAGACTGCTATGCTTACATT
The DNA here is from genome assembly GCF_004785775.1 of Grammomys surdaster. NCBI lineage: Eukaryota > Metazoa > Chordata > Mammalia > Rodentia > Muridae > Grammomys > Grammomys surdaster. Next base: position 5,977,795 of record NW_021604577.1, read on the forward strand.
GTGAGTTTGATGATTCCTGAGAAAGCCTTCATCCTTCTTTTCTTTACAAAGATTGCATCCCTTTAAACCTTTAAAGTTCCTAGCACTTTCTCTGAATCCTTTTCCAGAGATGCAAATTCATTCAATCCATTATTGACTGTCCCTTCAGCTAATAATACCAGATCTTTGCTTTTCTCATGGAGGTTCACCTTACCCCTCAAAATGAAAATTGACAGCTCCGTCCTTAGATTTATTCTTTCTTTCACCTGACTGGACTTCATTTACATGTTACTCTCCAACACTTGTTCTTCCCAAGAGAAATCTCATCCTATTTGACTGCTTAACTTAAGTGGTGAGAATTGTACCTGGCAGATTAATTCACTCACTTATTTAACTGTTTCAATTTAGTGTTTATTAAGTGACAGGCATTGTGCAGGTTCTGGAAATACAAATGTAAGTAGAAGAAAGAGTTTCTGTCTTTGTTTACTAAGCATATACATGAACTAAGTAATTATACACTGGTTTACCTTCAGTGCCATGTTAAGGTTAAGAAAACAATTGACAGTGTTATGAGGATATGAATCAGGAACATGATGATACCGCCTGGAAGGTTCATAAAAACCACTTTAAGGAAATGTCATATACACATGATTCCAAAGGTTGAGGAGGAATTGATTTGTTATCATGACAAATATTTATTGTACTAATAAAGTAGTTTATGTTAGGAAGTGACACTTCAGAGATAAGCATGAAATGTTTTATTAATGATATCAAACTTCCCCTACTTTCTGTGACAAGTTACAGGTAATATTTCTCTTCTTGTAAAAAATATCCCTGATACACACTACTTGAATTCTATCTTCAACTATACATAAAGGCACTTCTTTACATTTGCATCTGTCTGGTCAGAAATCACAAGATACCTCCTGAGGATGTGAGCAGACTGTACGAGTTCAGCAGAGTCTTAATCCTATTTACCATTTTTTTCTTTATTTCAGTGTCCTTAGTTATCACTTATATCATTATCTTTCAATGGGCTTTATTCTTACAAATATTATCTATGGCATACAGCCAAGAGTACGTTTTTTGTTTGCTTGTTTGTTTGTTTGTTTTAATATTAGGACAAGTGGATCTTCAATTTAAAAGATGTATTTATAAAATATATTAAATAAAATATTCCTTGGAACTATTTTAAAATATCAAGTTCATAGAAGTACTCAGTAACTTCCTGATTAGTCAACGAAAGAGTGTAGAATTTGAAAATAGATATATTTAAAAACAAAAGTGTGTTTATATATGTTTTCTTTTTTTTTTAGAGGCCATTTTGGGGAATATTGTTTTCTTCCTTCCTTCCTTCCTTCCTTCCTTCCTTCCTTCCTTCCTTCCTTTCTTTCTTTCTTTCTTTCTTTCTTTCTTTCTTTCTTTCTTTCTTTCTTTCTTTCTCTCTTTCTCTCTCTTTTTTCTTTCTTTGTTTCTCTCTTTCTTTCTTTCTTTCTTTCTCTCTCTCTCTCTCTCTCTCTCTCTCTCTCTTTCTTTCTTTCTTTCTTTCTTTCTTTCTTTCTTTCTTTCTTTCTTTCTTTCTCAGTCTGTCATTGTGTGTTAATTTTGTATCCTGCTACACTGCTAAAAATGTTTATAAGTTGTACACATTGCCTGGTAGAGTATTAGGGTATTTTTAAAATGTATTCAGTCATATATTCTGTAAAGAAAGATACTTTAACTTCTATTCTCATTTTCACTCCCTTGAGTGTTTTCATTTGGAGGGAGTGGGACCCAGAGTGAGTGGGGCACAGAGTGAGCAGGGACTGGAGCATGCTAGGGCAGAGTGAGCAGAGCCAGGACAAGAGTCAGAAGGGAAGGGGGAAAAGAATAAATACAGAAACTCACAACTGAACAATGTAAAGATATTTTGAAGCATGTTTAATTAACAAAATAAATTATTAAAATAAATTCATGATTACATGAGTTGTCTTTTTAAACTTCTGTCCCCAAGGATAAGGTGTCCATACAAAATAGAAGGAAAGCTTCTAAAAGCCAGAGAAGATAGATAACTTTTAAAAAAAAATGTCTTTTAGACACAAGGCTATTATAGATATGAATACACAGAAACTGGGTCAGCATGCTCAGGACATCCACAGTTTCAAGCCTGGCAGTCCGATCACTGAGAGGGGGCAATGGATGTGGGGTTCCAATACTAACCAAGAAGCTATCTACATCTGATGGCCACAGCAAATAAAAAATCAGACTTCTTCAAAAGAGCATGGATGGGCATATCACCCATACTGCAGTGAGGTTCCATGCCCAGAAGTAGTTGGCTAACACAAAAATTAAATCAATAATATTCTGTTGACTTTCTGTTTCATTATTGCTTTCCTTGGGCATTTTTGGTCTTAACCGTCTCTTTGTCTATTCATTTTAATTGTTGATTTTGCATTTTAGTTGTTGTTGTTTTTGTTGTTGTTGTCATCGTCTTATGATTTTTGTTGTTACTTTGATATTTTTTTCCAATCTAGGTTGTTTTATTGTTTGTTTGTTTGTTTGTTTTAAGAGGAGAAGAGACCACATAAAATTAGGTGGATAGGGAGGTAGGGAGACTCTGGAAGGAACTAAAGCAGGAAAACATAATAAAATATATTTTATAATACTTTTTTAATATTAAAAATTGTTTCTTGGTGCTAGAGAGTTGGCTTCAACAGTTAAGAGCACTTGCTGCTCTGGCAAAGGAATCAGGTTCAGTTACCAGAACCTACCAAGTGGCCAACAATCCTCTGGAATTCCAAATGATCTGGTAGACTCTTCTGGCCTTCATGGTCACTGTATATCTGTCATGCACTTATGTAAATACAGTCAAAACTCTTACATGTATACGTATATGTGTAAGTGTACGTGTATAGGTATATTTTAAGAAATGGATTTACTTTTTTTTTTTTTTTTTGGAAAACAGAGAATCCAGATGTATAACAAGCTCTCTAATTTTTTATTCCATCACTATGTTGCTGGACCCATGCAGACACAATTGTTTCCATTTCCATTTTACCCCTTCTGCCTCATTAGGTCTTCAGTAGAGAAAAGGCTAGCACAAAATAAAGCTAAGATCAATCATGCTTTCATAGACCAGAGAAAGCAAAAATCAATCACTGTCCATTCAAGTAGTTCTCAGCTATTGACTTTAAATTTTCCTGTGCTGAGGTCACTGTACTCTTAATTGCATAGAAGTTTCATGCCTTCATTTCAGCATATTCCACAGTTATCTTTAGAGAATGCATACAACTCCACCTTTGTTAATTTCTTATATGAATTGATGAGTGTCAGAAATCTTTAACCTGTGATTAGAAGCATGAAAATAATACCTGAAGCCGTTACAAAAAGCTTTTATGTAGAAACCAGCTAGTTTTCTCAAGAATGCAGAGCCTTCAGTTTTAAACCCCACTGTATACAGATTTCTTTTGGAAAACTTTCTATGTTACCTATTAATAACTCATAATGGAAAGTTGGTTAAAATTATGGATAAAAGATTTTCTAAAATATAACTTGTGTTAATGCATATCTTAAAAACATTTCCCTATACTCACAATGAATAAATCTTGCAGGTAAGAGTATTATTATCATAGTATTAATCATATGAGCAATCATGTGTTATCTTTTTTTATGGTCACGGTAGGCATCAGGCATTATGATTAAATGTGGTGCTTTTGAATATCAAACTTTTTCTTTCAGACACATCCTTTGCTTAGAATCAGATTACTGACAGATGTCATAATCTAGACAGGTATATTTTTATCTAATCTGATAAGACTGTTCAAAATCTGTCCATAAACTTAGAATCCCACATGTTAGAAATATATAATATTTAGAGTTTAAGAATGTCTGTACAAAGAAAAAAGATAAGCCAACTGTATATTACATTTTTGTTGAATGAGTGCTACGTCCTTAAAGATTGCTTTCATTTTGTCTAGTTGTTCTCTTCTTCTAGTTGTTCTATTGTGTAAGATTCTGGAGATATTCTTGCTTGTCATTGGCTGCCATGCATAGCCAGAGTGAGCTCCTGAAGAATTATGAAGATGGCATCATTACTTCATCTCTTTTGATTTCTTTCCTGTACTTTCCCTGCATATAAAATTTTTATATTTTACTGGATCTACTAATACTTGACCCACGAGTATTGATCAAATTATATCTAAACAAATAATTATGCGACAAATATTGCAGTTACTCATAATAAAGTATTTATATATCCTAAAACTACTTTAAGATATACTTATACACATTTTAAAATTATGACTGTACTCAACATTTGAGAAAAAAATATATATACTGTTAAGCAGACTGAAATAACACAGTGAACAAGCAGAGAATATGAAAAAAATGGCAAAGATAGATGGAGGATAGGAGAAACAGGTTGAATTTCATGGTAATACAAACCCAGGAGGCAATGCTCAGATAGGATATAAAAGCAGATTCTCTTTATATATGTGAATGCCATAGATGTTTACCACTAAATAACAAGTAGATGTATCATTAATAAGAACAGTCAGAAACTAAAATTAGGTAGTTGCATTTATTCCAACTAGCCAAAAGACATTATTGATAACAAATTATATATGTCAAAGTCAAAGAAATGAGAAAATTTTGTTCCTGAAAATATCACCTAATTAGGATTACATTTTAGTTACATATATAGGCATGCAAGACATTAGTAACTTAACTTATAAATTGAGGCTGTGGAGAAAGCTCAGATGGTAAAACACTTGCCAAATGCATGTGATAACCTAAAATCTGATCCCTGCCTCCCACATAAAACAGCATGCAGTGGTAAGAGTTATAATTCTAAGATTCCCACAACAAAATGGGTAGTGGACACATGGAATGCCAAGAAGTTCAGGGTCCAGCTCGCCTAACATACAAAACAAAATGATTGTCTTAAACAACGTAGAAAGTGAGACCTTAAAAGCTATACTCTGTTATCCACATGCAACTAGTTTTTCTACATTCAAAGACATTATAGACACACATGCAAGCACACACATGTACACACACATACACACACACACACACAGAACTTTTAGTGTAGTTTTGAAACAATGAATGCTGAATTTCCTTTCCGTCAAAAAGCCACAAGAGATTACTCTTGAAATTCAAGCTAAAGCTGGCATAAGCTAGAAATAAGGAAGGAACAAGTTCTACAAAAACAAAGGGCAATGGAAAGGTTTTGCATGAATTTTAAGCCTGTCTGGATATGAATGCTCGCAGATTTTATATCAAATGAGAAAATGACTAATGAAACAGGTAAATCAGTAATATTTATAACAATCAGAGTAAACATCACACTGGTTTATATTGACCCTGTATTGAAATTTTTTGAAAACTAAAGGTAAAACCAATAATGAAAAGTTTATATGTTGTATGTCATTATGGGCTACTATGACTGTTTTTTTCTTTTAAAACAAGCTTTTGTAATTGCAAGGAACTGGGAGAGGAATATCATCTTTCTCCAATGGAGTAACACTTGGTATATCAGCCATTTTCCATCACAGGAATATGCTCAGGAAGAGTTGAACAGCACAAAATAGACTCCATTTTTGTTTAAGTATGGTATTAGTTGAAATGAAATTAGACCAATCTGCCCCTCACTTTTGTCCCTTTAATTCCTACCAGCATTATTTTTAATCCCTTCAGTGTCTATCACACACATATGTATATACATATACGCACAAATATGTATGTATACTCTGCTGACTCTAATTCCCTTGTTAGTGTGTACATCGTTTCAGGGCTGATCACTTTGTATTGAAAAACTAACAAGTGAACTTATTCCTGGGAGAAGCTATCTCTTCTCCCAGCAAATATTAACTGGATATAGTTTTTTTTTTAAATTGGGAACCCATAAAATTTCCTCCCTTCCACGTTATTATGTTCATTTCTATAACTATTGCCAAGTTCTTTATGTAGCTATTTGTAAGAAAGACTGTTTCTTAGTAGACTTTCTGGTGTTCTGACTTTTAAAATCTCCCTACCTGTAATCCATGATGGTTCCTGAACCAAAGGTGCAGGAACTATGATATAGATACATCCACTGGGGCTAGGATACCTATGATCTGTTGATATCTCTGTTTTAGTTAGGGTTTCCATTGCTATGAAGAGACACGAGGACCAAGACAACTCTTACAAACGGGCAACATTTAAATAGGTCTAGCTTACAGGTTCAGAGGTTCAGTCCATTACTTTTATGGCAAGAATCAAGGCAGTGTCCATGCAGGCATGGCACTGGAAGAACTGAGAGTCTATATCTTATTTTGAAGGAAAACAGAAGACTAACTTCTAGGCAGCTAGAATGAAGTTCTCAGTGCCCACCCCACAGTGACAAACTTCCACTAACAAAGTCGCAAGTACTCCAGCAAGGCCACACCTCCTAATAGTGTCACTTCATTTGAATATGGGTCAAGCATATTCAAATCACTACATCTTCATTATGTTCAGATGTGGTTTTCTGTGATGCCTCCATTTGATATAGAGACCTGTTTAATGAAGATAGATAGCTATTCTTATCTGCAGGTATAAGAAAAAGATTTAAAATGTAGTAAGGAATTATGTTTCTCCAGCAAAGTGTCAGTAGCAGTTTCTTTTCGAATGTTCACGATCTCATTAGCTGTTGGAAGCTGGCTAGATTTTTAAGTATCAGACATGATTTCCATTCTGTTGAATTAGTCTTAGTCTAGTTAGATAGTCATTAGTTGCCATCAATAAGTGAGTACCACATATTATATCCTTATGAATAATTTCCAAAAATGTTCATTGTAGTTTTTAATTTTGCAACTGAGTAAAAGTGTTTAATCACTTCTCACAATTGGCAACTTGCATAGAATTTTCTGGTTCCATAGAAAGGTGCTGTATCCAGATGAGAAAGAGATAGGAAGATCTTGGAGCAATTGGAAAGGGAAAACAAAATATGAACATATTGTATGAAAAATATTTATTTCAATAAAATAAAAATATAGAAATAGGTGAAAACAGATAACCAAAACAAGATTTTAAAAAATCAAAATCAAAGAAATGAACAAAAAGACTCCTTACAAGGCAGTCATCACTAATGAATTTGAAACTATCCAATGGGCTTGTTAGTTTTATGTCAACTTTACACAAGCTACAGTCATCAGACAAATGGTAGCCTCAGTTAAGAAATGCCTCTATAAGATTGAGCTGTAGGCAAATCTGTAGGGTATTTTCTTGATTAGATTAGTGATTTATTTAGGCAGATCCAGCCCATTGTGAGTTCTGTCAACCCTGAGCAGGTATTACTGGGTTAGATAAGAAAGCAGGATGAAAAAAATCATTGAGATAAAACCAATAAATATTATTTCTACAAGGCCTCTGGGTTAACCACTGCCTCTAGGTTCCTGCTCTGCTTGAGTTTCTACACTGACTTCATCCAATTAAGAACAGTGATACAGAAGTGCAAAACACATAAACCATTTCTTCTCCAAGTTTGTTTTGTTTTTCATGGTGTTTCATCACAGAAATAGTGATCTTAACTAGGACACCTATTTCAAATTATATGAAGTTAGAGAGATAAACTAACATAGATTTGACTAAATGAGAAATCTTCTCAGTGACGTAGAAGCAAAATGTTAAGAGTCTCCCATAAGGCTTCATACATTCTGCTCTAATTCAAGTGTTTATCTGTATTAAATATTATTTCAGCTTTTGTTTACCAGTCTTCTTGCCTTTGATGAAGTCTAAATTGTTTTTTAATGATGCCAATTTATGACAATCCTTTTTCTACCTGAACTATATGTGTATAGGGGGAACAGAACCAACTTTTTGTAGAAGTTGAAAGTCTTAGGGAACTGGAGAATATCATGGAGATGCGAAAGACTGGGCTGATGAAGTTTGAGAAAATACATGAAAACAAAACAAAAAAACAAAAAGGAAGGTATAGTTTACATAAGGCAACCAAAGTCTTAGAGAATCGTATTTGATATAGGAGATGTACTATGCTGCATAAGGCACATACAAACGGAAACTCTTTTTAAAATAATATTTTACAGAATAAAGTTATTAATTATTTTTGATATAATCCAAGTTTTAGCAATACAGCTTTGAGATGCCTTAAATTCAGTAAGGCATGAGTAATATCATGTTGCTTCCTTACTCCTTAAAGCAGAAGAATCTCATTAATGGAACTAACTGTAATACTGTAAATAGGGAAAGATGGTACATAGAAGCACATGTCCAGTGACTTAAAACCCAGAGACACACATCACTCATGCCTTCCAGCAATGTGAGAAGATTGGAGGTCTTGAGAATTGTGGACCAGCTGAGCAGTTTTGTGCTCAACTCAGTACATGCATCTTATAGACCAGGAAATCTATTTAAACTCTTTTTGTAGATTTTAGTTTGCAAAGTCCTAAGTAGTGGAAGCTAAGATATCTAACAAAGATTAATTACTTTATAGCTGAAATTTTGGGAACCGGAGATAGATTTAGAGATTTCCCCCAGGCTTTTAGAGTTTTTGAACATACATTCTGAGATAGATATCTTGAGGATGGAACCAAAGTCTAAACATTAATAAATTTGTAGCTAATATGTACCCCATACACATAGATAGACATAACCTATAATAAATTTTATAAAATAATAAATCTTTTCTACTTCAGATTACATTTGTCAAAATATTTTATCACAGCAGTAGTAAAAAGAACTAAGGTTGTTTGTTTTAAACAAATAAATGTATATGCAATGACTTAAGAAGCCACTGATATCTAAGTTCTTTAAATCTCAGGAATTTAGACTTAAGAGATATCTAGTTTGTATTTTATTTAGATTAAATACGCTAACTATGCTAAATTTTCCTACATATTAATGTTAGTAAAATATAATAATGCTTCATTTATGTTAATTTATCATCTCTTTCATGGTAGAAACACTACTTAAATGCAAGAAATGAATAATCAGAAGGAACCACAATTTAATTAGCTATCTCACACCATATATGCTGTTTTTACTCTTGTTATTTTTTCTTTTATTGGATATTTTCTTTATTTATGTTTCAAATATTATCCCCTTTCCTGGTTTCTCCTGCAGAAACACCCTATTACATTTCCCCCTCACCCTGTTTCTATGAGGAATATCGTTGTCAGATGCTTTTAAAAAATATTTTTTGATTTTTTGATGTGGAGTTTAATTATATCTATGTCTTCTAGAGATTGAAAATAACTATCTCTAATCAAAAATCCATAATGTTTAATAATTTAATAACCACCAATTTTTATCCTATGAATACAATACAACTTTTACCTAAACAATGATTTCATTTTCTGAATTTTCATAATGGTTATGATATTTCAATAACAAGAGAATGCTCTCTTCCTTTCAAACAGTAGAAATTTGTGTAATGGATTTTCATAACTTCTGGACATTCATAATTGCTTTTCAATTTCTCCTTCATTGCATGTATCTAAATGCAATAATTAGAATTATTCCTATTTTGTTTGAAGTGTAGTTCCTCTTGAATTTTTATTTTATATAGTCCTATTTATAGCTCATGAATTTCCTCAAAACCAGCTGTTAGGTAATCAACATGTTTCTCAGGTATCTTTCTAAAATAGCTTTGCTTAATCACAAGAAGGGATTAGTGTAGTAAACACTTCTAGCATTCTGCAATAAAAAGTTGTTACATTATAGTTAGAGAGAAATCCTGAATAGAGTACAAGTCACAGTCCAACCAATATAGTAAAAAACATGTTACATAGATGAGATTTTTTTCATTTTAAATTAATTTCTGCCGGGCAGTGGTGGCACATGCCTTTAATCCCAGAACTTGGGAGGCAGAGCCAGGCAGATCTCTGAGCTTGAGGCCAGCCTGGTCTACAGAGTGAGTTCCAGGACAGCCAGAGCTATACAGAGAAACCCTGTCTAAAAAAAAAACAAAACAAATAAATTAATTTCCATCCATTATTTACCTAAATTCAACATGATGCAAATAAGCGTATGACTTTAAGACATAAACATTTCCTCAACATGTGCCAACCTCTTTAGAACAATGAGTCACATTTCTTCTTGCTTTTATATTGTTTTTCTCTTCTAAGTAGAATACTAAATCAAAATATAATTAAAGGTATTTTTCATTAAAAATAAATTAGATACTGCAGTTTATGTGTAGTGCCTTACCCATGTCCAGAAGTCTTATTCGCAAGTATAAAGAACACTGATACATTTCTAAATACTAGGAGCATATTTTGGTACTAAATATTTTATGCCACTTCTAAAATTTTGCTTCTCTGAACTTTAGTTTGACACATAAAACAAAGTCAGTTTAGTCTGTGAGATGGCTCAGCTGGTGGAGCCACTCATAAACAAGTCTGGTGACCTGAGTTTGATTCTCAGTTTCCTGAATGGAAGGTAAAAATGTTTTTCATGAACTCTCCACAGATACCATGACCTTTTGTTTGTCTATATTCACACACACACACACACACACACACACACACACACACACACACACACATTAGATAGATGGATAGATAGGGAAGTAGAGATAGAGATAATAGAGATATTGACTTCTAACATTGTGGGATTGAAGTGCAGACATATAACAATTTTACCTTAGTTAAACTAATGGGATAGAAAATATAACCGGTAACTAGTTAGTGCATCATTAATTGTTTATATTTTAGTGTTTTTGTTCATATGTACTTGTTTTCTTATGAAATAAAATTAACCTTTACACTTTTAAAATAATACTACAGCTTAAGTAAAGAAAATAAGATTTGATATATTAAGAATTCGTGGAGATAATGTTACTATATTATTGTTGATCCATAGAGTTTCTGAAAGTTTCCTTATCTGAAAATTGCACTGCGTGACCGGCCTGAACTTTTCTCCAGAATGATCTGGTGAATTTTTCTCTCACTCAATACTACTTATCAAATTCCTCCTCAACCGTCTCCCCTTTGTCATAAAATTCGCAACTTTTATGACCTTTTTAAACTTCTTGCCTTTGGTATTAGTTGTCTTTTCCTGTTCTAACATTCTCTTTCCAGCTCATTCATATTTATCACTGTGTTTTCTCTCCTTAAACTAACAGTAAAACCTTTTGAAAAACCTATTTGGAATCATACTATGATAGATGAGTCCTAAAATGTTTACATAGACAGGTAGGAAGTGATATTATATTATTGTTGAAAGATAATACCTCAACTAGATTCCACATGTTAGTACATAAATCTGTGAATAATGAAAGATTGCCCATCCCAATGGGAATTCTTGGCCAGTGGAGTTTTATAGAGTCTCCAACATGATAAGCTACCTTCTGGATCATGATGGGAATACTATTGTTGAAGGCTCCACATAAATCAGTCATTAAACATGGACCTGTCTTTCAGATACTTATTTGAATGCTTCTTCTCTACTAGCTAGCTTTCATATTATTGGTAAGTACTACACTCGCTACAGGAGAAAAAAAGCAAAAATCATCAATCTTACAAGGCTGCAAACTCTATGAGCTACAATAATGACTGTCCTATCAAGACAGAAAATGATGATATGAATGTTGTAGTGGTACGAAAGCACATTCTAGTATGATTTAATACTTCTTTACAGGATGGAACCCAGACATGGCACCTTTATTGACGCCAAGAGTCTAGAGGAGAAATTATTGCTTTATTCTGCTAAATAAACGTAATATCTATACAGCACCGAATAAGTTATTGCTGTATTCATAGCTTAGGTCATCTCTCAACCCTCTTCAGATAAGCTTCTTTATTCAGTAGATATAAAGTTAATACAGGAGCTAACAAGGGATTATTATGCAGACATTGAAGTGCTTGGGCATAAATGGGGCAGCCATATCAAACCCCTCCCCTGATGTCTAGGACTCTTAACAGAAGAGGAGGTGGATGATTGTGAGAATAAGAATAGTAGACAATTTCAAGAAAATGTTTTCAGAACACGTAGTTACTTAAACTCATGACTATTATGCCAGCATTCTCAAGACTTATATAAGTGCAAATAAGACATATCCTAACATGGAGCATGGGATTTGAAAAGTCTTACTTCAAGTTGAGGAGCTACTGACATTTGATAGCTACTGGTAACGAGAATAGCATCTAGTAGGATGATTTTGCTCTGGTGTAGGTCTAAAAATAAGAATATTTAAGCAACACAGTATAGACCCTATGGGATTAGGCAGAACTAAGCAAAAGACAGATCATGAAATTGGGAACATAAGGGGGTATAAATAGAGCTTTAAGAAGTTGGGGCGGGGAGGGTGAATATAATCAAACCATACTCTGAAATTCTTAAGAAAATTAGCAAAAAATATTTTTAAATGTATGTAAATACCTATCTATGTCAAATTACAATTAATTCTTACTAATGGTTAATCTGCTTCTTTTTTAGAGACATTGCTAAGGCTCAGCCAATTGTCTTTATTACTATGACAAAAAGATGATGATAATGATGAAGAAGAAAATTCCGTATAATATTCAGGTGGTAATTTACTTTCACAGATAATATCTGATTTAATGATTTCATTTTCAACTTGTGATAAACTGAGATTTTATAAATGATGATACTTAATAAATTTAATGCTATTAAAAATGTTAGATTTACACTTTCTCTATCATTTCTGTGTTTCTCTAGCCATGGCTCCAGCCATTTGTTTTTCTCTTGCTAGGTCTTCTTGCCATAGGATATTTTATACAGCCATTTCAGTGTTTAAAAATGATTTTAAATAATAAGAGAAAAATAACAGAAGACCACACAGAGTCATATTATTTTTAGCAACATTATTAGAGCAAAATGATTGTTTGAAGTCATCATCTGTTTCTACTCCAGCATGGCCACAAATGAAAGAAATATAATTTATTCTCTTTTTTCTTACAATGTATAATTCTTTACAAATTCATCAAGGGAGGGTCAAGGGTAACCTTCTATTGTATTCTTCAAAGTGGCACTATTGATTTGCCTTTATAAAACATTCTCTTTTCTTAAAATTATTCTTAAGATAATTGTCTTTAAAATATACTTAAAAGCATCTTGGCTTCTAAAACTTCATCTTTTCCATCATGATAGCAACAACTGAGAATATTCACTTTCTAGTTTTTTAAGATCTCTACAGAGTACCCTAAATCTCCTTATCCAAGGTACAAATGGAGAGAATGAGACAGAAATTTTATTTAATGAACTAAGTAAGTAAGTAATTAACTAACTGTATGTATGTGTGTGTGTGTGTGTGTGTGTGCGTGTGGATGAGCATGTGTGTTTTTTGTGTGTGTTAACTTAGACCTTAAATTCTAGCACACAGCAGACAGAGGCAGGTGGACCAATGTGAGTTAAGGCCAACCTGGTCTACATAAGAAGCTGCAAATTTCCATGCCAAAAAAGGAATACACAGTGAGACTTTGTCTCAAACAAAAGTACAAAACAAACCAAAAAAAGAAAGAAGGAAAAAAGAAGGAAGAAGAAAGAAGAAAAAAGAAAGAAGAGAGGAATAAGAAATAGAGAAAATAATCCATCTTATGAAAAGTATAAAAATGAAGGATTAGATAATGAATTGATCTAGGTTAGTGCATAGCTAAATTGTATCATGTATGTGTTGAAAAACTAACTGGTGCATTTTACCAATGAAGAAAAAAAGGATTATGGCTCCTTCTATAATTCTTCTGTTTGTTCTTTTTGTAATTACTTCCTTGTTGTATGTATCACTCACAACCATGACCATTAGGTAACTCTGTTAAAGGCTTGGTCTTCTTTACTACATGTTTATATTAGAGTATTTAGTAGAATTAAGATGACATTCTGCAATGATGTTCACATTTGGTTCGGTTTGCAGTCCAGGCTTTGAAGTAAGAATTGTTCTAAGTTTTTAACATTTTTAAAACTTTAACCTTTTTTTGTTTGTTGTGTTGTGCCTGTATATACATAAGTGCATGTGCACTACTTATGTGCATGTTTCTCTCAAATGTCAGAAGAGATTATCAAGTACCCTGGAACTGGAGTTCTAGACAGATGCAAATCACCATTTGTTTTTTGGTCCCAAACTCCAGTCCTCTGTAAGGGCAGCCACTGCTCTTGACCACTGACCCATATCTCCAGGCAATGCTTTTATCACTTTCTTTGGACATGCAGTAAGAAATTCACCCATCTAAGGAAATATTTCTATGTGGTGAGAAGAAAGCAGAAATACATGATTAAAAACAGAGCTCTTTAAGCATAATGTTTAGGCTGTGATTAACAAGGACAGTAAGACAGTATAATGAAGTTGGATCCAGTGCCTAATTTAAAACAGTCCTCTGATGCTGGGCAGGTAACAGAGACAGTACTCTTTTGGATGACACAGGACTCCCTAGAGTTCATCCTCAGCACTACAACAAAAATTATAACACAGAACCAGGGACTCTGAAAATAATCCTAGTGTCTGTTGTGGCTATCGAGAAGAGCCCACCTAGCTATGCCATCTACTCCAGGTTTCTGGAATACTAGACAATACTTCAAGTTCAAATCTTGAGACTGATAGTCTCTGCCTATGTATCTCTTATCTGATTCAGAACCTCTAAGGATTTCTCGTTGAGAAAAATAAATTAGAGAAACCTGCAGACCTTTCTTGTCTTTTACATTTAGATTTTATACTGTCCTATATGGAAATTCTTTGAATCAAATTATGATTTTAACAGGATAAATCTCTCATTCCATTTTATTATTTCTGATCCTATGATGTTAGCACAAATATTTGCTCTCTGCTGATATTTTAAGGTAACAATTTCCAGAGAAAGCTACCAACATTGGAAGTCTTTCAAGCTCCCTTTACTCTTTATCTTTGATGGCAAATATCATGAATTATAATGCACCTCATAGACAAATATCTGTGCTTGTAGCATTTTGATAACCATTAGTAAGTTTTCTCATCATTAGTGTCTTCACATTCCAAATTCCAGTGTTATCAAAAGTAAAATTACCATTTCCCCACTGTATATCCTTAACAAATGATAAGAAATTCAAAATAAGGTCATTCTCAGCTCAATAATTCAACAGACTTCTTTTTATAACAGGTATTTATTTGGTTCTTTGTTTATATGTGAATCTATATGTATGTTGGTATGCATCCTGCATGTGTCTCATACAAGACAGAGAACAAAAATATTGTGTTAGTTTCTTCTTTCTACCTTGTGAGTTTTGGTTGTCATTTTTGGTGGCATGCTTAGTGGCCTTTGGCCACTGAGTTGTCTTACAGACCCAATCCATCAAAACTTGATGAACAGTTTTTATATAAGCCTGCTCTTCTTTTTCTCCATCATAGTAATTTCTTTGTGCTGTGTCATTAGTTTGTAGAATTTTCTGTAAATTGCCATTAAAAAAAACCAAACAGACTACTTTGGTTGTCATGATTGTGCATTTTAAGTTCTCCTCAGAAAAAAAAAAAATCTGTCACACCTGGAAAACAAAACTTGACTTTTTGACTGCTTATCCTGAGTCAATAATTAGCCAAGCCATGTTGGTATAGATCTGGATTCCTCACTCTTACACCTCACATACTTGACTCATTAAATTCAAATTATCTGTTCCTCAACCTACAGTAGTATGTTCAAAAGCTAAAATATCTGCAAAAATGTGTATAGCTTATGTGACAAATAAACTAGATGTCTTCTTTTTCTTTTCAAATTTTCAAAGGGGACAGTGTTTATCTTAATGTTAGACAGGCCATTTTGTACTTCCTTACTGTGTTGCAGAAAATAAATAGGAAAGAACATAACTGATCAGTCGACTATATTAAAAGAACTAGATGGACTTCAACAACCACAATAGAAAGTGATACTGCTAAAGATTTTCTTCACTATTGGGCTGTTTGCTCACAATCATGAAGAATGAATTGTGTGATAAACCAACCAGACCCCCCAGAGTTCCTAGGGACTAAACTACCAACCAAAGAGAACACATGGAGCGACTCATAGCTCTAGTCCCATATATAGCAGAGTATGTCCTTGCTGGACATCAATGGGAGGAGAGACCCTTGGTCTTGTGAAGGTTTGATGCCCCAGTATAGGGGAATGCCAGGACAAGGATGTGGGAGTGGGTGGGTAGGTGGTTGAGTACCCTCATAGAAGCAGGGGGAAGGAGGACGGGATAGGATGTTTCTCGAGGGGAAACTGGGGAAGAGGATAACATTTGAAATGCAAATAAATAAAATATTCAATTTATAAAAGAACACTACTGCCAACATATATGAAGAACTCTATGCTGATGATATTTGGACATCTTATTCCATTTCTATTCTATTCCCAATAACTAGAAAATGTAAACAGCATAGATTTCAATCAAAGGATTATGAAAGTATGGTACATTTATACACTAGAATTTTATTCCATTATAAACATGATTAAAACAGATAGGCAATTTAGGCAAATGGATAGAACAGTACACAATTATACTGAATGATATAACGTACAGCCAGTACAAAGCCACATGACCTTTCTTATATATGATACCTAACTTTGAATTTTTAGGTTTTTCTGTGTGTGTTTAACTTGTAGGATTTGTAGAATACAGAATAGAAAAAAAGATGGCATTGAGGATGAGCTAAAGAGATTAACAGAAGTGAAATAATAGAACACAAGGGATTTGAAGAAAAAGTGGTAAGAAAGTAGAGGAGAAATCTATAGGAGAAGGGGCATAGGAATGTAGAGCAGAGGAGGGCCTGGGTAGAATAATAACTAAAATGAAGGAAGTTTCACAAAGCTGCGTGGAAATGTACTGTTTTATACACTCCATAATTTTTATGTATAAATGGTACATGATAGATGATAGATGGGTAAATAGATACAAAAGTACATGATAGATAGATAGATAGATAGATAGATAGATAGATAGATAGATGGTTTAATAGATATTAAAAGCTTCAAGTGGAGCTACTTTACACAGATTAGTGTATGGGTATGTTTCTACAGAAAACTATAGATTATTAAACAAAATCCCAGTGCCAAACTTGGGGTGAATCTTCTTGGATAAAGATAGACCATAAACTCCCCTATTCCCAGCAACCCCCCCCCAAAAAAAAGGAAAGAAAGGTAGGAAGGAAGGAAGGAAGGAAGGAAGGAAGGAAGGAAGGAAGGGAAAAGAGAGAAAGAAAGGAGGAAAGAAAGAAATTACCCTTGCTTTAAATTTGAGGTTTTGGTAAATTTCAGTTGTTGAGAGCATTACATACTGTAATCACAGAACATAGAAAAAATTAAGCTGGTGCTGACATGAAAACTTTTCTTTTACAGGCTAGTTTTATAATGTTGGATAAAGTGCTATGAAAGTTATGTGGAAGACAAGGTATCATGTGAACCTTGAAATCAATTGTCAATCAAGAAATGCATTTTAGGTCAAAAAATAGGTACAAGGTAACTAATGATTTTCTGACTGAGTTGAAAACCTGTTTCACAGTATGCAACTTATGGCTATCACTGTAAATTTGTACAAGAACCTCCAATGCTGGGGTGTTATGGGTCCTTGGGGAGAATCTATTACTGTTATTGAGCTCAATAGAGATAGTATCAAAGTATCAAATACCTTTAAATATATGTCTCTTATTCCCATAGATTAGAGCAGTTTTTATTTTTTATCAGAAAATAATTTTCTAGTAGCAATTAATAAAGAGGCACCCACAACTAATTAAAATGCAGAAAGTAAGTGACCGAGTTCTTTGCCAAAAATGGAACCTCTACATTACATCCCTTAACTGTACACTTTGGAACATATTGAAAGAAAAAGTAAAAATATTGCAAGAACTGAAGGGCAAAGAGAACTGATACAAAATAGTGTTTTCTGCAATTAAAAGGTTTACTGTACCAATGGACTCATAGCAGCTGTGTTTGTCTTCACAAGACCTGTATAATAAAAACTAAGTCAATATTTCAGTTCACTTAAAGGAATAACTGGTGCTTTCCACCTCTAGCTGAAGAGCTATTGTTAGTTGATGCCTGCTGGGTAAGGTAGAGTCACCTTTAGCCCCCAGAGCAGACCTATGATTTGCTACCCATGTTCCAGAACTATTAATTACAGGCAATCATAATTAGACTGAATATGTTATAAACAAGATCACTGGACTTCAATTTGAGAGGTATGTATATGACTAAAAGAATGTAGAAGGAATTTGAGAGATCTGTGGGCATAGATATGATAAAATATATTTATATAGATAGATGCATGAATTAAGGACTCAGTGAGTTAAAGAATAATAAGAAAGTACAAGAAGAGTGTGAAGTGAGTGAAGTAATGGTTATTTGTTAAGCAGCATTGAAAACTCACAGGAGTGAGCAAAGATCTGCAAGTAGGTTTCTAATGATGAGGCTCTGTCTTGCGAGCAGTTGCAATGGGCTTGCTGGTATTTGCTTGTGTGTATGCAAATTAGGAAGGAACCTATTAACCTGGAATAGGTTCTCAATTAATACTGTGGCTTCTTGTCTAACTTCTTTTGATGTTACAGTAGTAGATGTGGGAGAACTGAAATAATGGTTTTGTTGTTTCAAGACCTATAATTTGGCATGAAATAGACCTTGTACCAGGTTTGTCATGCTCACCTCAAATTATTGAATGTTTTTGGCTAGTGACTGTAGTCATAACTAGAGGCCCCATTTGCTCCTATCTTTGCATTATTCTAGGGTTTTATCTACCTTCTACCATGTAACACACTGACATACAAACACACACACACACACACACACACACACACACACACTAAAATAATATATGTGCTCCTAAATTCTTCCTGTTTCTATAAAGGAAGCATCACATTCAATTATTTACTGTGAGACCAATACAGTTTTAACAATGGATAAATTGAGGCATTAGAAATAAGATGACCGCAGACGGGATGGATCCCCAGGTGGGGCAGTCTCTGGATGGCCTTTCCTTTAGTCTCTGCTCCACTCTTTGTCTCTATATTTCCTTTAGACAGTAGCAATTCTGGATTAAAATTTTGAGAAGTGTGGGTGGACCCATCTCTCAACTGGGGGGGGGGAATGCCTAACCTCTAGACATGGTTTCTATGTGGTTTCTCTCCCCTTTGTTGAGTATTTCGGTGCTGATGTCATCCCCTTTGGGGCCTGGGAGCCGCTTGCTTTCCTGTTATCTTGGACTTTCTGTTGGCTACCCCCAGTTCCCCATCCCCCATTGCTACACACTTCTCTTAAATTTTCTGACCCTTTGCACATCTTCCCCATTTCCTTGCACACTTGATCCTGCCTTCCTCTTTTTTCTCTCCCCCTCCACTCTTCCTCCCTAGTTCCTCCCACCCTCTACATTCATACATTGGTCTTCCTTCTTTTTGGACTTTCATATAATCTATAAGTTGTATCATGGCTATTCCTCGCTTTTTCCTAATACCCACTTAGCAGTGAGTTCATACCATGTGTGTTCTTTTGTGGATCCATCCTATATGCAGCCACCAAACCGAGACCAAATTGCTGTTGCTAAGAAGTGTTTGCTGACCGGAGCCTGATACAGCTGTTTCCTGAGAGGCTCTGCTAGAGCCTAAGATAAGAATGCTTGCAGCCAACCATTGGATTGAGCACAAGGATGCCAATGGAAGAGTTAGGGAAAGGACTGAAGGAGCTGAAGGGATTTGCAACCCCATAGGAAGAACAACAATATCAACCAAAAGACTCTCCTGCAGAGTTCCCAGAGACTAAACAACCAACCAAAGAATACAGATGGAGGGACCCATAGCTCTAGCTGCATAAGTAGCAGAGGACAACCTTTTCTGGCATCAGTGGGAGGGGAGGCCCTAGATTCTGTGATGGCTGATGCCCCAGCATAGGGGAATGCTAGGGTGATGGGGCAGGAATGGATGTGTGGGCATGGGAACACCCTCATAGAGGCAGGGGGAAGGGGGTGGAATTGGGATGTTTCAGAGGGGAAACAGGGAAAAGGGATAACATTTGAAATGTAAATAAAATAATCAATAAAAAATTAAAATAAAAGAAAGAAGATGACAAGTGAACTAATGGCTAAGGTATCATAAAGTTCTCTGCCTTTCTCCAGTATCTACAGTGACAAAAGCTCTACATCTGAGGGTTCCCTGTGTGTTTTCTCCAGAATAACATTGTATTAAACTCTTCTATAATTTCATTATTTTCATATTCAGAGACTAGGTAGGAACCAAGGATATAGCCTTACATGGTCCCACACACTTTCATGAGTCCTTCCCCTAAGAACTTTATAAGGTTATCATGGTTAAGAGGGGTTCACCATTGCTACAGAAGAGGCAAAGAAGACATGCCAGCAAGAGCATTGTTCTAAACAAGGGAACACTCACTGTGTAGAGATCAGAGATGTCTCTTGTTTTATTGGAAAGAATAATTTTTCCAGTGCCTTTGTTGGATATCTTAACCAAAAATGTAACAGGTAAGGTGAGGAGCACTTTGCAAGCCATAGCTTATGGGAACATACTCTGTAGAGTCATTTATGAATAGAGAATGGCTCTTCTCAACAGTTTACTATAACATTCATAGGCTCTAGAGGAGCAATGGTAGATGGTAATTGAAACAGATACAGGATAAAAGCTGTTTATGTTTAAGAACTTTTAGAGAATTCCCACATCAACAGGAGACAAAGAAACAGGTTAGAGAAATTTAAAGCATCCGTCATGTAACGTTAAATAAAAATTTAAAGTCTACCTAATTCAACCAGTTTTAATATAAATAATTACACACAAGCTCTACTTCTCAAATCTTTTAGTATTCAATGTCATTTTTGTTCCAGAAAAACATTGCAAAGTATGCCCGAAGTCAAGAAAAAGCACATTACACACACCAAGCTACCGTAAACAACAAAGTTTTGATATGACACTGATTTAGGAATATTCAGATGTGAATTTACAAATCACTTGAGTATACAGAAATCTATAGTGTTAAAACTAAACCACATTCTAGAAAGTAATAAACATATTAATAATAAGAAATATTTAAGTACACTTGAAAGAGTATATGCTAGCATTTCAAAATCAAAAGAACAATGAATGATAACTAAATACAGCTCAGTAGAAAGTCAATAATTTTGAAAAATAGATGAAATGAAAAAAACCTACATAGAAATTCTAAATGTGAAAAATCTTATGAAAGTGAATGAAGGCTGAGGATATACTGCAATTAGTAGAATACTAACCTTGTACAGTGAAGCGCAGAATTCTACTCCTACAATACTAAAGATAGATATTAAATGGGAAAGGTGAGGCTTAGTCTCAAAGGGTTTGCCTGGCTACACAAATGAATTTCAGTCAAATTACTATCAGGCATGGTAGTACATAATTTAATTCCTGCACTTGGGAGTTAGTTGCAGAATGATCATAATTTCAAAGGCATTCTCAGCTGCATAGTGAGATCAATACCCATGGGGATACATGAGACTCTATACCATCAAACGAACAAATAAATACACAAATAAGTAGTTCAGGAAATTCATGCAATTAAGCAGTATATAACCCAGTGTGGTGGAACACACTTATCAGGGGGATCATTAGTTTGAGGCAAGCCTGAGTTGACTAGATAAATATTTCTTTAAAATAGCAACACTCTGAAGGGGAAGGGGTTTGAAGGACAGTGGAGGGCAGAGAAGGGAAGGAAGGAAAGCAAAGGAAAGGATGGAAAGTTAAACATACATATATCTAAACTGGGATATCAATAGAGAATCAGAACAGAACAAGAAGGATGAATAAACGAGCATGACCTTTTGAAATTGATGAGTATCAAATATGGGTCTAAGAAATTCCAGGACAAAAACCAGCACTAAACAAAAACAAAGCCATCACCACTAACAAAATTACAGCTGATTAAAAAAAAAACATAGCACCTAAGCATATTGTTTTCTCTGTCGAAAAAAGCTAACACATTGAAAAATATCAGAGGGGATAAAAATTTTACCCTGTCCTATAAAAGATTATGAGTAAGAATTACCTTAAACATTACAAGAACACATATGAGCAAATAAAAGAATTGTAAAATGTTTAAAATTTTAAAGGAAAAAATTCAACTACAATTCTTTATATGGAGAAATCTTTCAGATGTTTAAAATTTTAACTATTTTCCTCAAAAATATGTGGGAATCATATAGTAGGAGATCCTCTACTCAAGAACTATTGGAAAGAATCTTCACAAAGATGAAATTATATAGAAGTCAAAAATAGGATCTACCTGAACTAGTGTTTGAAAGTATATGTATATAACATTTTAATTTCTATTAATGAAATTATAAGCTTAGTATTAATAAAAGTGTGGTTGTGTAAAATTTAATGTGTGTGTGTAATATATTTGTAATATATAATGAAGCAAAATTAATTGTATAGTCTTAGGATTGAGAGTAATGACTTGAAAGTATAGTCTGACATATGGTATTTATAATGCACATGAAAAACTAAAGTGTTATTTGAAGAAAAATAACTTATTGATAAGTTAATTTGTTATTTATAGTTATGAGTACATGTGTATATGGGCATGTATGGGCAGGTAATTTCCTGAAGAGTTCAGAAGACGTGTTTATATCTACAGTGGGAGATACAGGCAGTTGTGATCACACAATATGAGTGATCACAACTGGAGTGATCTCCATGTGGGAGGGTTAAATGCTCATAATCCTTTCTGCATCCATTTCTCCAAACCTTCTAATTGCTAACTATAATGAAACAGAACCAAAAAGGAATAGGAAGAAAATGAAGCAAAATCAAAATATATAGACAGAAAATGGGCAAGTATTTTAAGTATCAGTTTGCCTATATCAATAGTCATTTATTTTAATGAATTAGATATAGTAACTAAAGCATGGTCAAAGACAATATCAAAATAAAATTACAGTGTATAAGATACTTGATATATTTTCTTAAATTAAAACACAAGTAGATTGAAAGTAAATAGTTACTAATATGTATTTAATATAATTCATATAAATGTAAGAACATGCCAACCAAATGTGAACAAATCTAAGCTGGTGAGATAAATTAAAAACAAAGGATATTTCACAATGGACAATTATTAGGGAAAAGATAGGCATCCCATGATATCTGAGAAGTCAATTTTCCTGAAAACACATTGCTGGTATGAATATGTATACTTTACCATGTTGTAATCATTTTGAAGTAAAACTGACAGAATTACAAGGAAGATAAACTATACAACTGCTCTGATAGTTGGATGATTCCATTCTACTGTTTGGATTCATGTCAGATAATCAGAGAGCACATAGGCACAGGCTGATCTTGCCTGGTAAGCACCTGATCTGCCCAACTTCACCAATATCTACACAACAATCTATCTAACGCTTTAAGACTCATTTCTAAAAAAACTTAATGGGATATTTGCTGCATGGGTTGTGTGGTGCTCTAATACACATCTGAGCATTTATAAACAAAGTATAATAGAACAAAGATGTATAATAAAGACTAGAGTAGAATTAAACTAGAAATAAAACAGAGAAAGAAAGCTAATTTTTCAACTACTTGAAAAATAACTAGCATATTGAAAAATAATCACACAATCAATGCCTTCTCCTAAGTAGTAAATTATATAAATATAATTAAGTTGACAAATACCACTTCAAATTTTTGTAGGATGCAATAAGATCACTCCTTTATAGGGAAAGGTTTAGAATTGTTTCCTTTAAAAGAGAATATAGAAAACATCTCACTTTCACATAAATGCAATGGAATGATTGAGGAGAAAGTAATTATAAAACAAGTATAATAAAGAAACAGTGCAAACTAAACTAGACTAGTCATATTAGAAGCATGAAATGAACACATAAAAATAAGTTGAATTATTTATTTTAGAAGAGGTTATTAAAAAACCATAGAGCCAACAAGATGATAGTAATATATTTGGCAATATGGGGATCACATTCCACAATCAATTTTAGTCAATCCATTATGTTACCTTAAATAAGTTATTAATGTAGTTAAAAATGCAGACTTTATATTAGTAAATATCTAAACAGATGAACTATTTTTATATTGTCTAAATTATTAAAGGAATTTTTGGTAAATTTGTTTAAATCTGGAAATAGTGTAATGGTTCAATAAATGATGACATTTATTTAATTTCAAATAACTTGAAAGGAATCAATAGTCAAATATAATGAAAATGACTCTTTGCCGGGCAGTGGTGGTGCATGCCTTTAATCCTAGCACTTAGGAGGCAGAGGCAGCTGTATTTCTGAGTTCGAGGCCAGCCTGGTCTACAGAGTGAGTTCCAGGATAGCCAGGGCTATACAGAGGAACCCTGTCTCCCTGTCTCAAAAAACCAAAAAAAAAAAAAAAAAAAAAAGAAACTGACTCTTTTGTATTGACAATGTTATCTTGTGTTTTAAAATCTCAAACATAGTATATTTATTAAGTCATTTGAAGATAGAAAATTTGATAAAGAAAGGGAACTTTTTGAATTGTCAAATACCCCAGACATTAAAATATGCAATTTTATGTTTAGTTTTGGATTACAGATGGTGATATTTAGAAATATCACCTTAAATATATCTGATATATAAGAATAATGAATTATAGCACAGGTATCTACTAATATATCATAGTTACTGGTTGATTTCAGATATAGTAAAGATCTTTATAGTCCCTCTATAGAATGGAATATCCATACTTTAATAAATATACATATATGAACATGCTTTCCAAGGAAATCAATAGCCACAAATTAACACTTATGAAATACCAAATTTTCCTAGTCAATCATGCCTCATTATGATTCAGTTTGTTTTCTAGACCATAATTTTTTTCAGCCCATTATATCAACTCTCTAAATGCCCATGGAAACCCTGAAATATTAGTAATCTGGGAATGAAATGAAAACATGAAACAAAACATTAACTGATTATAGTACAATTAAACTGCCACTATATAGTTAATTTTGCAAATAATACTTGTTTTCTACTGGTAGAATAAGTTAGCATGCTTTACAGTGCCAAGAGAGAGATCCTGTTAAAAAGGAAAATGGATTAATAGTTATAGATAGATGCAGGTGGCTTGGACAGTAGTATCAAGCAGGAGATGGAGAGGAGAGGAGTAATATGGAGAGATGAGAAACACAGCTAAAATTAAGGATCATTTGAGGCCTAGTATGAAAACCAAGTACAGCAGAAACTTTTAAGATTATATAAACAGGTGAAAGTCATTTAATGAAATCATCCAGTAATAATGGATATAGAGACCCAACTAGCTCATCACTAAATGAAGCTTTCAATTCTAGGAGTAGGTTATACCTAATTGTGTTGATTGTCAAAGGGGTCCCACAGGAACCCCTACACAATATACACTGTAGTTTGTTGTTAGCATTATAGATTGCTCTGCATAAAGTTTTGGCAAGGCCCTATTGCTGAAAGCAACCACTTACAACTCATTGAATATGGAGAAGTCAAGCTGGTCCCTTACACAGATCCTTAAATCCCTACATTCTAGCATGTTTAGTATAAGAAGGTACTCTATACTCTATCAAATGTTAGGAGTATATACCAACCCAGTCTAAAAGCTTTCAACCTACAATGGTGTCCTACCTTAAAACAATGATAGAGCAATGGCAGAACAAAGCTTGTGGGAATAACCAAGCACTATCTGATTTGACTTAAGGCCAATTTAACAAGATGGGATTCATACCATATACTGCTTTGGTCAACTAGCACCTGAGACTAGATAGCCCAGGGACTTAAGGTAAAATTAAAAACATTTACAATAAAACTTTTATTCTAAAACATTACCAAAATTTACTCCCAATGACATTTTTCTATAGTGATATATCATAGTCTTGCTCAGCCACCATCAGAGATGCTTTCTTCTGTTGCAGATGGGGACAAATAAAAGATCCACAGCCAGTCATTATTCAGTGAGCGGTAGACCTTAGAACACTCAACCATGAATGGGATGTTTCTGTCAAATTCCTCCTATGGGGCACAGGAAGATTTGTGGTAGAGGAGATTTGTGGCTTTGTTGGTGGAATAAGAGCATGAGTAGCCAAGAAGACCATAGTATTGTCACTGAAAAGCCAGAAACTTCAAAGAAACATATTCATCTGAGTCTAAAACACTAACACAGGATTGCTGATAACCTTCTTTACTCACTGTAACTTTTATTGTATCCTAATCTGTAAAAACTTAAGATAACTACATAGTGTTGTTTTTAGTTTCCTATAATGTGTGTAAACTAAGAAATTGAAAACAAATACACAATTCAAAATTGTACCCATGAGTTTAACATTAAGAGTTTTCCCCAACTTAGAAGTTATTGTTTTTTAACACAGTTATCCTTTTATTCTTTTATAATCTATATAAAAGCAAGATGATTGGCTATCTACTACTCCCCAATTGATCTGATGTAAATGATGTAATGCCACATGGACATTCTTCATCTAAATATGACTACACAAATTTAGTGAAACATATCATTTTGAAGTCATGGTCATGAAAAGAAAAGTTTACTGATATAATTTCTAAATGGAAGATATTTGTTTATGTGTTCAGCAGATATAGTTTTCTATTCCTCTATGCTATGTCTCCAATTCTTTCTCATTATTTTCAATGAGAACACCAAGTCTCCCTTTCTTTCTACTTTCAGATATATTTGGCAGAAGAATGAACATTAGTGACTTGAGATCTTTTACTATTTTGGTAAAAACCACTAAGTGGTTCATCTGGAAATAAATTTGAGCTCAATGAAAGTAAAAGAAGGGTAAATGTTCTAAAAAATCAAAAGAAGTTGCAAGTTCAGAATCAAGGCCAATGGGAGCCTGAGTTGAGGTGTGCCCTCAGATTTATAGCACATTTAATAATGAGCTGGAAAAGAAGGCAGGGATGTGTGACAAGCCTTTATATATGAGATTACAGCCATTGAAATTTAGAAAGTAGGAATTTTGAAGTAGGCTTGGTAAAGCCAGTAGAATCTATAAGGAATTTAGACTAAGAGATTTTGCAGATTGTACAATGAACATATAAATAGCAGTAAAGAGTGACTATGGCCAGTCACCATGGTTCTTCCCTGATACAATTATCTTTGAAAGAACATTCTCCCAAAGAAGTAATGCTTTCAAGGAAACTCTATTTCCATTCTGTTCTTTTGAGAGTTGGGAATATCCTATTCTTGAATCATTCTATCAAATATATTTCTGATTTGTCATTTTGTCTGCCCCTCAATTAAACATCACTTTCAAACATGTCTGCTTCATTGTATAAACTAAATTTATCTTCATTATTTGGAATTAAAGGTGTGTACTAAGGGTGTGTTTGTATTCCAGACAGAGGGATTAAAGGTGTGTCATTCTAGCTGGATTACATAGACCTAGAAAGTCTTTGGATGTGATCCAGTGCCAGAGCAGCCATGTTGATGGTTTAAAATTCTACAATATTTAACAAAAGTTATATTTCTATATAATACCTTTTAATCTAATATATTATAATGTCATGCATTATATTAAGACAAACACAACAAGGTTTGTATGTCACAGACATCTTTAAAGAAAGCACCTTAAACACTATCTCTGTGATAGCACACTAACAAAAGAGTTAATCTGTAATGACTTGTTTCAAACTGAGTTTTATGTATTCATGCTTCCAAACTCTCATTGTTCCAGGAGCTGGTGGGATTACAAGCTGGTACAACCACTCTGGAAATCAGTCGGGCATTTCTTCAGATAATTGGACATAGTATTACCTAAGGACCCAGGTATACCACTCCTGGGCATATACCCAGAAGATGTTCTAAAACATAACAAGAACATATGCTCCACTATGTTCATAGCAGCCTTATTTATAGTAGACAGAAGCTAGAAGAACCCAGATATCCTCAACAGAGGAATGGATATAGAAAGTGTGGTATATCTGTAATGGAATACTGCTCAGTTATTAAACACAATGAAATCATGAAACTTTTAGGCAAGTGGATGGAAATAGAAAATATCATCCTCAGTGAAGTAACTCAATCACAAAAGAAAACACATGGTTTGCACACATTAATAAGTGGATATTAACCCAGATCCTTGAAATACCCAAGATACAACTCACAGACCAAGAAGAAACTCAAGAAGGAAGACCAAAGTGTGGGCGCTTCGCTCCATCTTAGAAAGGGGAACAAAATACT
This sequence comes from Grammomys surdaster, assembly GCF_004785775.1. Classification (NCBI taxonomy): domain Eukaryota; kingdom Metazoa; phylum Chordata; class Mammalia; order Rodentia; family Muridae; genus Grammomys; species Grammomys surdaster. The sequence goes on from NW_021604577.1 coordinate 6,005,867, forward strand.
GATGGGAGCAAATATGGAGACAAAATGTGGAAGAGAGACTGAAGGAAAAGCCATCCAAAGACTGCTCCACCTGACGATCCAGTCTATATACAGTCACTAAACCCAGACACTGTTGTGGATGCCAGGAAGTGCATGCTGACAGGAACCTGATATAGTTGTCTCCTGAGAGGCTCTGCCAGAGCCTGACAAATTTATAGGCAGATGTCCACAGCTAATCATTGGACTGAGCATGGAGTCCCCAATGGAGGAGTTAGAGAAAGGACTGAAGGAGCTGAAGGAGTTTGCAACCCCATAGGAAGAACAATATCAACGAACCAGATCACCCAGAGCTTCCTGGGACCAAACGACCATCCAAAGAGTACAGATGGAGGGACCCATGGATCTAGCTGCATATGTAGCAGAGGATGGCTTTGTCAGACATCAATAGGAGGAGAGGCCCTTGGTCCTATGAAGGCTCGATGTCCCAGTGTAGGGGAATTCGAGGGTGGGGAGGCAGAAGTAGGTGGTAGGATGAGTGAACACTCTAATAGAAGTAGGGGATGTGAGGTTATGATAGGGGACTGGGGGGAGAACTGGGAAAGCAGATATCATTTGATATATAAATAAAGAAAATATCCAATAAAAAGAAGGATGTGAAGTCTTGAAAATAATGCCAATGCTATCTAACATTTTGACTCCAAATGTGGTTCCCTTGAAAATAAAAATAAATAAATAAAACCACCGCTCTCTAATCTATCCTTACATAACTGGAAAGCACATCCTGTTTCCCTCCCATATTTAGTATAAACATTAAAATGATTTTTCTTTGATTAAACACTGAATGCATGACTTAGATTTAATGTGTTCTCAGAGAATTTGTGAGCTGATGACTTGGTCCCTAATGTAGTGATTAGAGGAGATGCTTTTAAGATTGATTTGGTTGCATCAATGCTCAGCAGAGCAGAAAATTTTAAATTTATAAGCACACTATGAAAAGTTATAACATCCAGAGAGGTGTTAGCATTATGCCAAATAGACTGAAAGTGTATTTAAACTTTTTCCTAATTGTAATGACTATCTCTGTAAATTTTAGAACTAACGTGAATCTAATAGTATTTGACATTACACTCAAGATGGCTCCTTACTCTTAAACTCTGAACCTCCTTACAGTAATTTGATAAGATAAAGAGCATCAATCCAATGTTCCAAATGCCTATCTAAATCCTCTTGTGTATTCAACACATTAGTAACTTTTTTTAAATTTTTTTTTTTTGCTAAATGATTAACAAAAGTAGCTGTCTTAACTTCTTGTGTCAAAGTAACTGCAGAAACACTGGTGCTAGCAATTAATGTAATAAAAGATGTTATACCAGCAATAATCAAGCCCACTACCCTCTTGCTTCTGCTTAAAGCCTGACTCATTTTTTCCAGTACTTGCAAGCTATTTTTAGAATACCAAGGTTCTGTGATACTCAGGGCAATAAAACAAAAGCTGATTGATAGACCTCTGTAACTCACATGCCAGGTTTCAACACACTAACACAATTAGAAAGTTTACAATCAATGCAACTTATATTAAATACTGTAGAAGAAACAGAAGTAATTTTAACTTGGCAATTAAAAGAGCCTTAACAAATGTATTAACACTTGTTTGAAATCCATATCCTGTCCCAACTTTATCTCTTGATAACCTAATATCACAGAGAACTGCAACTAATTTCCAAATATATCTCTGAAAATGTCCAGAACCAGACTTCCAAATGAAGACTGTAATTTCCAATATTGAATTGATTTCTAGGCCAGTACATGATTGAGTCTGAATAACTGGTCACATTTAAGAACAATACAAGAGTCATTATAACTTCTCTTTTTGATTCTCTGTTTCACAAGGTCAGAAAACTTGAGGCAAAGCAGCTTGTCCCATTCAGGGTATAGATAAGCAAAAGTGGGTCGGGACCATATGTCCAATACAGCTTCCCAGTCACAATCGTCAGGGTACTCAGCAAGCTCACAGGTGAGCATCATTCTTTGTCCCAGAATCAGCATGTCTCACCCATCGATCTGGCAGCCACCATGCTCCATCAGCATCCTGCAGAAAAATCACAAACATGCAGTCTTCCCGATATCAAACACCTGATCAGGATCAAGCCATATGCCACTAAGTGGATCCTTTCCTTTCACCTATGCATAAGTATGCCTAGTTGTAGATGCCATAGACACTTAGCAGAAAGTTTCTTGGCATTCAAAATTTAAAATAAAAAGAACATTGTTTAAATAAACTTCTGGTGTACCAGGATATAGCTCCCCCTCTTTTTATTTTATGAAGATATTGTTTTAAAGTTCCATGAGCCCCTTCCACACTCCCTTTTCCTTGATAATTATAAGGAATACCAGTAATATAGGTAATATTAAATTGCTGCCAAAAAGTCTCAAATGCTCAACTGCAAAAGTCAGTTCCATTCATGAGGACTCTGACTTACTAAATGAACTAATCTGAAAATGGATTTATATAATTTCATCATATTATGGAAAGATAGTAGCATCCAAGTCCCAGACCATTTCTGAAGAAAGTAAATCTCAGTAGCTATGATCTATAAGTTTCCATTTTGTCCCTGGACCCTACTCCCACTCTTGTCTCTCTCTCTGATCAGAAGTAAGTACCCTTTTCCTTATCAGAAGTCCCAAACCACATTTTTCCTCACCTTTGATCCACAGCAAAAAATATTCTTGACCATGAACTAAAATCTCAGAATCCATGAACTTAAATAAAGGTTTTTTTATAAGTTGTTTTATCAGGTCCCTTGTCACATTAATTGAGCTAATACAATTTTCATAGTCACATATGTGAGTCACAGTAAGTTTGTTGTGGTTCCCTCAGTTGATACCTTTGATCTGTTCTTACTAGGTGTGTGCATTTCTAAAAAATAGATAGAAGTATCCCAGTAAAAATTAACTACTCACAAGCAACTCTATACACTGTGTTCAAAAATAGAAGAGGATTTGTGGTAGAGTTTCAGTTCAAAAAATGAATAATCCTCTGAATGAATCATGAGATTGAGTGTGGTCCTCAAGTTATCCAACTAGATTAGATTTCCAGAGCTTATACCTGAGAGCCAGGACAGAACTACAATGTACCTTTGAGTCAAATTTTTAAAAAGTTTTACATTTTATTACTATAATCAACACAAGCTTCAAGAAATATCACTGTTGTGATCATTTCTTATTTTATTATTGATGCCATACAAGAATAAACTGATCTTTTATACAATAAAAAAACCCTCTAGTCCAGTAAGGGAACATAATGAATTGATTCTCAATGATACTTGTCATAGATAAAAGATTACTATATTTAACTGCAAAATGGAGATCCAAATTAAACTGTCTGCCTTACAACAAAAAAATTATGTTGGACGTTGTCTAGATAACTGAGTAGAATTAAAATACTGACATTATTTCAAGCATATCTTTTTCACTGTGGATAAAAATGCATTCAGAGAAGAGGGGACATCTCTGACAACAGAGGTTCCTTCTGCTGAGTTGGAGCTCAGGTAGGCATAGTTTTTCATGTTATTTTAAACTTTCCCTGAGCCTACCTTTTTATTTTTAGTTGAGCCTCCTAGTTCTATTCCCCAGTTTTAAATTTTATTGAACCATTTTATTGTCTGTTTGCAGAGTCAAAATCATATTGAGAACAGTGGTTGAAGAGAGATACCCTACCTATGGAGCATTCATCACACACCACAATATTTTATCATGGGTCTTTAAGACACAGTGTACCATCTTATAGACATTCAGGAAATCGTCAAGATACTACCGGCAAGCACTCTATTAGACAATGGAAACTGCAGGCCATGTCTTTGTTCAAAGAAACTTCCATGAAAGTACAAGTTACATGTTGTTTCACACTGAAGTCCATTTCATGAAAAATGAATTTGAATTGACATTAAACAGTAACTCACAGATTGTATACCAAGTGTTTCTACTTATTCAAGTAAGTCTGCCACGTTAATACCTTTAACTCCAAAATCTTTCATTGAGACTTTTAATTCTGGAAATACTGTAACTTCTTCCTCCACTTTAACCACTTGGCTGTATAATAATGAAACAAATTGTGCCTCTTATGTATAATTATGCTTAATTTTTGCATGAAGCATTTAATTTTGAAAAGTCATTTCCTTTATGAGGAACCTTAGAAAATGCACATTTAATAGTGCATTTAATTCAACAAAAAATCAAAGACCCTTTTTATATCATAGAATGTATCCTAAAACTTCAAATCATAATACAAACGTCTGCATATATACTGCTCTTTAGGATTCCAGCCTTATAGCTATTCTTTTCCACATACTAGTTAACACTAAGCAATCTCTTTATCATTTCTCTTCAAATTCCTTAGAAATTCCCTCTTCTAATTTTTTGTTCATTAACCACATTTTAATATTTTAAACATTTATTTTTTTATGTGTATAGATGTATTATCTGCATGTATGTCTGAATGCCATGTGAATAAAGTGTTCGAAGAACCATATAATGACTTTGGATTCTCTGGAACTGGAGTTACAAATGAATATAGATCTGATCATGTGTTCCTCTATAAGAGCAGGTGGTGTGACTTAACCAGCTCTTCAGCTCTGGTTACTCTGGTTTTAGGGCAATTGTCTTTACGTACATACAGGTACATCATCACAACTCTTATAGCTCTGCCAAAAAATAAAGCCAACAATGAAGCACAGCGAAAGTAACAAACATGTATTTTGGAGATCAGTTTGGCAAACCACTTACACCATTATTTGCAACGAAAAACAGTTGTAAGAACTATTTTTCTTATAGTATTTTTGTGCTAATATATGCTTCTTTACTAGAAATAGAGCCTTCTACTGCTGTTTCTTATTCTCATAAATGATAGCTGAATTTGGCTGCCATTTAATTCTATAGAGAAAAGCTAATTTGTGTAGTAGAAACATAAATGCACTGAAGCAATACGTCTTTGTCTTTAAAGCATAAGTAGTGTTTTTCACGCTGTTAAACGATGAAGATGATGACAGTGGTGAGGACTATAAATGGTAAATGATACTCTAAATCATGGATGTAATGACATCTCTTCACTTAATGAATTTTAATATACTGCAGGGCTGGACTGATGACTCAGCAAGTAACGGAGGTACTGTGCAAGCGAGAGACAGCAGATTCATATCATCAAAACCTGTGTAAATCCTGTGTGGGCATGATGGCCTGCCCTTTAATTATAGCCTTTGAAACTAGAGATCAGAGATCCTCAGAGTATATATGCTAGCTAGATTAGCCATTTGTGTTCAATTAGAGTCCTTAAAGCAATGAATAAAGTGGATAATTGTAGAAAAAGTCTCTCCGTATTAGACTCGAGCCTATACACACACGTGTACCTACACACACACACAGAAAAACAAAACATGTGTGTGAGCACATAAATGCACTACACATACATACAAAAATAAACCAAAACATTGGTTGTTAGCTATGGAATAATTATTCCCACTTACAAATTGTACCATCATACTTAGTTGGCTGTTGTGGATGTATGAATAGAGGCATAAATAATGACAATAGCTTTGCAAATTTCTGCTTTCATAAATGCTAGCTGAGTACCCCATAGTCTAAGATCCTGATTCCTTATTTGTAAACTGAACTAAATTCCCCATCCTAAGTCTTTTGTTATGTCTAAATAAGAATAACATTTGCACATGAGCAATATATAGTAATAAGTATATTATCTTGAAATACATTTTGGAAATTGGGTTATAAATTTGTTTTAATTTGTTTTCTTGACTCAGCTGCAGTAAAATAAATATAAGTGTTAGCAAACTTTTATTTTCTAATTTGTTTCATTGACTTAAGCTGAAAGCATCAACTTAGTTGGTGACTTTAATAAATTTGGGGGAGGGGAAGCTCAAGAGATGGCTCAGCAGTTAAGAACACTGGGTACTCTTCTGAAAGACTTCAGTTCAATTCTCAGCACCCATGTGGTGACTCAAAAACTAGTAACTCCAGTTCCAGGGAATGATGGTTTGAATGAAAATGGACCCATTGGCAGACAGGGAGTGCACTGTTAGGAGGTGTAACTTTGTTGGAGTAGGTATGGCTTTGTTTTAGAATGTGTGTCCTTGACTTTGAGGCCACAGATGCTGAAACTGTGCCCAGTGTCCCACTCACTTCCTGCTGTCTACTGATCCAGAGATAGCACTCTCAGCTACTGCTGTCTGTAAGCATGGATTCCAGGTATGAGGATAGTGGACTGAACCTCTCAACAGTAAGCCAGTTTCAATTAAATGTTTCCTATAAGACTTGCCATTGTCATTGCCATTGTCTGTTCACACAATAGAAACCCTAACTAAGGCACAGGCTATCTTTCATCCTTTTTTAGCTTCCTCAGTTGCTGGGTATACATATCATACACAGTCATGAACACCTGCAAACATGCATATACAAAAAAATTAATAAAAATAAAAGCCATTAAAATGGTAAATTATTACATAGTAATGGTAAAATGAAAATCTTACAGAAAAAAGTCAACTCTGTTGTCAGGGTATATGGCTCAAGATGGCTGCAAAGATGATAGCCGCTTTTTGCTTAGAGTCGGCTCCCAACAGGTCCCCCTTTTTAAATTTGTTTTCAAAAGGGAAGGCTGGGAAAATTTGCAGAAACCCTGTCTGTCTCAGGTTGGAACAAAGGACCCAGCCTCCCTTTCCCGTCTCTGGATACTCAACAGCCATTGGTTGAATAGCTTCTATCTATTGTCGTACAAAAGCCATCAGTTTGTTGAACAGCATGAACCCAAGAGACAAGAGACTTAGCAATTCCTGAATGGTTAGTGCAAAAGCAACACTCTTTTTAGGGTAGCACATAACTCCCTCTGTTGAAGGAGTAAGAAGTATAAGCCTCTTCTATTCTGTAGCACTATTTCAGCTAAGAAGGATAATGAATTTTACAAATGCATTATAGCAGATTCCATTCTTTCTAAATCTAAATCTATAGAAGTACAGAACTGATCATAGCTTTGATCTTAACAAAACAAATAAAGAAAATCCCCATTCTTGTCCCAGTCAATCTTAAACCCAAAAACAATTATAGTAACTGTGGTAATGAGTTTTCTCCTGAGTCTAAACAATGTACCCACTAAATCATAAATCAGGGAACCAAAAGTCCAATAGAGCCACTCTGGAGGTGTGGGTGGTGATGTCTTCTTCCGCACTGAGAACTTCTCAAGTCAGGTATGTTGGTTGATCCGCTTCTGTTTGAAGACAATTGTGAAGCATCTTCATGTTTCCTATAAAGAAAAAATAAGCTTCTCAGGGGGTTTCTCCTCCCTGGATTTGTTATTGTTGTCTATTTGTTTGATCAGTCTCTCTGGCAGCCAGTGTGCGGCATCTGCCATTTGGGAATATATGCAGACAGAACCTCTTCCCCAGATAAGCACTGGATCTGGTCCATTCCAGGTTCCAGTTAATGGGCCTTTCTAGGGGACTGTTGCAAAATTCTTTTTGGTATCAGGATGTCAGAATCTATCTGTAGCAGATTTTCCTTCAGAATCCAAAGTTAAAAAATTTAAAATAAAGAGCGTGTGATGAAGGATATTTCTGGGGGATCCCTTAGTAGGGTACCATTCCCCATTTTTAATTTTTTTGAATTGACATTTAATGGTTTGATGTGCCCTTTCTACAATACCTTGACCCTGTGGATTTATGTAGTATTCCCATTTTTTCACAAAATTGGTTGCCGGGAGCCATCTCCAGCTTGGTGGGAGGAGAAGGTGATCTTCATTTTTCTCCTCTGGTCGGTTCCTCTTGAGGCAGCCAAGGGGGATGGGAAGAACCTCGACAGTGGGTAAGACCTAGGGTTAGGGTACTGTAGCTGGCCTGCCCTCTGGTATCCTCTGTCCAGAAACGGCAATTTCTGGCACTTAATATCTCATCCTAGGGACAGCAGAGAATTAGGTAAATATCCTTAGTACTCCCTCTGCAGGCACTACCAGGCTCTAACTTAGGTCTGTTGGTTTGAGGTCACAGGAAGAAAAGACACTTAAAGAAGTTATTGTAGTTTATTACTAAGTATAAAAAGTTTCCTATCTAAGGGGGAAAATGGGAAGGTCCTAAGTGGAAAAAGGAAAAAATTTCTAACAAAGGAAAAATTCTAAGTAGAAAGATTTTAAGCAGGGAAGAAGGGAGGAGAGAGAAAGAGAGAGAGAGAGAGAGAGAGAGAGAGAGAGAGAGAGAGAG
>NW_021604577.1:6014197-6021869 GCF_004785775.1 Grammomys surdaster
AGGGAGGGAGGGAGGAAGGGAGAGAAAATGAAGTGAAGAGAAGAGAAGTGAAGTGAAGAGAAGTGAAGTGAGAAAGTGAGTCGCTAATAAACGTCCCTTTGTCTTATATATCATTCGGAGTACCTGATCACATGTTACAAAGTTCATCACAAGTTCACATCAAAATTCAAATCATAAATTGAAATAGAAGTTTACAACAGAGAATGTTTACATGCGTATCCATTAGGAATAATTATCTGACTAAACATCCATCACCTGTCTAGCTCCACAGGTTCACCGAAGGTTTAAAACTATAACTAAGAAATTAGTGAAGTTTTGTATAGATAAACCCAAGCAATATTTTCTCTTCTGTCCTAGCACCTATAATAAATTTTGAGTTCCCTTTTAGTGACCTATGATTAATTGTTTTAACAACCAACTTGGAATGTGCTCTGAGCAAGAGGGAGTCTGGTTGCTATCTAAGGGCTGTTAACTGATGACACTTGGGAGACTGGCAGAGTTTTCATAGCAGTTTTGACTATTAGAAAGGGACTTAGTAGCAGTCCCACTATAAAAGAGCTTAAAAATCATTGATAATTTTAGGAATTCTTATAGGATCATCATTAAGACTTAAGAAGTAGTCTATTTGTCTATATAGCATCACTACAAGACAGTACATCTTCGTGGGCCTGCAGAGATCTGCTCCAAAGAGGAGTGCTATTGCTTAGTGATTGTTATATATGTTTAATAATAATAATAACAATAGGAAAAGCATATTAATAGCAGGATCATTCCTAAAGTATGTCCAGCATAGCCTTGCTGATGTGGCACACTTGTCACAGATAATAATCCGAGGCAAGCATTTCAGGATGATCAACTGCTAATTATTAGCTTGTCCTATTATGGCTCCTGACAATTGGTGGAAACTGGAGCTTGTATAACCTGGGCCATTGTCAGTCTTGATCTGTTTTGGCACACCCAATACAGAGATTGTAGCAAGCATATGATTGGTCACATGTTTGCTTGCTTCTCCAGTTTGTAATGTCTCATAAATGAAACCACTGTATGTATCTACACATACACGTATATATTTTTGGTTTCCAAATTTAATATAATGGGTAATATCCATTTGTCAGAGACTGTTTGGTATCAGTCTCTTTGGATTCACACCTAAATGAGGAACTGGTAAAAGTTTAACACATGATTGACATTGTTTGACAATTTGTCTAGCTTGTTCTCTGGTAATTTTAAACATGACCTTTAAAGTTTTAGAATTAAGGTGATGTAACTCATGAGTCTTTATGGCCTATTCTAAGTTAGATGGCAGATCTGATAAAGTCACTGCGGCTATATCAGTGGCTAGATCTGCCTTGATGTTTCCTTCAGCAAGAGGACCTGGTAGCCCAGTGTGGGCTCTCAGGTGTCTTATAAAGAATTTACACTTTCTTCTGAAAATTAATTGTTGGCACTGTAAAAACAAATCGGCTGTTTCTGAGGAGTATTGTATTTGTGCAGCAGTTTCTAGCAGACGAATAGATTGAGTTATATATGAACTATCTGTGTAAATATTAATGGTTTGAATTTGCTCCCAGCAAATATTTTCATAAATAAAAGAGTATTATCGTAAAAAGAAAAGACGATGACTGAGTTAAGTTGCAGTCCATGAAACAGCGTACACATATACTTTTAATATGTAACAATTTGTTAGTAAACACACACACACACACATATATGTATATATACATATATATATATATATATATATATATATATATATGTATGTATATACTGGTATTTCTCCCATAAAAGCATAAATTGATACTTGATAGATTATACTATGCCATTGAGAATGCATGATAGAATCCAATGCATTAAATACCACATGAAATTTGGGGAAGCTGTAAAATTAAGAACTCTATAAAGTTCCTCAGTGAACAGCAATTATGTTATGAGCCTTTAGAACCACTGAAACATATCAAAACTATTGGCATTCCCATATGATATCATTACCTCCAAAGTCACACTCAAGAATTATTCAATCAAGTTATGAAAATTAGTTAGAAAGTATTTTGTGTTTAAGTAAGCTTGTGATTTCATATTTGACCATATTTATTATTGTCTTTTGGTACACACAGTCCAAGGGCTATGAGTTACACATGCCTCATACAATCTTGGATATGGTAGACAATTAAAAATTAAGTCCAAAACTTTACCACTTGGAAACATTGATTTAATTACATAGGGTCTAAATTGTCCATATAAAACTGGAAATGTTACAAAAATATAATCATATTTATAGAATTTTGAACATATAAGTTGATGCAAATTGTGTATTCAAAAGTTATTGAACACTAAGAATTTATTGATGGTCAGAAGGAAATGCATAACCCCTCAAGTATACTCCTGTCTGGTTGGTGAAAGCATCACTCAAATCAAGCTAGCAGGAGCTGAGAGCAGAGGTACAGAAAACTCTGAATATTGAAATTGAAAATATTCACATGTAGACCAGTTGGCCCAAGGGACAGTTGGCAGGCTGTCATTTCTATGGGATGGCACATTCTGGATCTTGAAGTGTCAGAAATGAAGATACACAGGCTTGAAATCTGTTCCATATAGGAGAACAGATGGCAAATGTGAATGAGACCAGCTAGGCTGGGTCAAAGCCAGGCATTTTTGAAATGAGAAAGGGCAAGAACGGAGCAAGCCTTCAGGCATCACACAATCACAAAGTAAAACGGGAACAGAAAGAAAAGCCACAGCTAGCACTGCATCAGCTCAGGAATGTTAAAGACTCTAGGCTGCCCTCTCTCCTCTCTGACTTAGTCCTTCCTAGAGATAAGCTCCTGAGAGCAGGGACAGATGACCGACCTCTTAACTAGTGCAGAGTCAAAGACATAAATAAAAATCTGTGGAATGTCAGCACTCAGAAGGATATAAACCAGCATATTGTGAGCCCGGGAAAGATAAGAGCTGACAAGTGAGGAATGAAGGAGGAAACACAGAAAGGAATATAAGGAGGAAGGAAGGAAGGAAGGAGGGAGGGAGAAGAAGCAGAGGTAAGGAAGGACAAAGTTGGGGAGAAAAGGAAGGAAGGGATTATAGAAATTGTTATTTCTCACTGAAAACTGACAACTTATGGAATTACTTCTTCCATGACATTTTAAGTAAAAATGATAATAAAATATTTATAATAATTTATTTTACCTCTTAAATATATTTATACATCTGCATATCAATGAGTAGCTTTATTTAACCATATTAGCCCATGGACATTAAATTATTTGTTGGAGAACTCTTGTAGAAAACATTTGGCCAGATGTTTTGTTGTTTTCCCCAGTTGTAAAAATCATCGGGAATGTTTCCAGTGCTTTAATAAACACAAGATGTTTCCCAAGCAATAAGCTATATCATTGCCAAATTTAAAAACAAGAAACAAGCCAGAAATTTTGGAAAATAAACATTTCAGAGAAATATCCACACAATAATGATATTCTTTGGGACCACAAATATAAGCCTCTCTAATTAGACTATCTCAGATATTTTAGTTAAACTATCCTATAAAATGTTACAAAGCATATATGTTACTATGAAATACAGTGGTTTTAATAGGTTTTTGTAAATAATCCACAACCTTTGGTTCTGCCAGAGGCCCTGGTCATCCCAGAAGATCCTCACTATCTCCAAAGTCCTGTGGGTATATCAGCCGCTGAAAGACTGGAATGCTTTTAGTACACCCATATGGAGCTTACCCAAGTGAAAATGTTTGGTAGATAAGATACATAAATCAATACTACAATGTATGTATTTATAGACTAAATTAGGTATTCTTGGCCAAATGCAGATGCATTAGTTATCGTTATCTAGTTTAAAAAAATAGATTTAGACTTACAAACCTCAGCTCTCAAATGAGTTTCTGGCAGAAACTTAGCCTAATGAAAGGCAAAATATCATCACTACAGAGCAGACTGTCTCTTAGGCATGCTTGCAAAATGGATAAGCAGACTAAGCCAGCTTGCAAAGCCATAAGCAGGAGGTGTGTCTACACAGCCTTAAAGTAGATGTCTTTCACTTCCTTTAGATTTATTCTTCTGCTATATGTCAGAGGAAATTTACTAAGAACCAAAATTTCTGGCTGTCTCTGAACAATACTCTTTCAGGGTACCCTTAAGCCTCTCTTTCGGTATCCATAGGATAGACAAGTCTCTTAATGGTAGAATCAGGCAACTTTTGGGAGAGTTTCTAAGAGTTCTTTGCTTTGCCTCATGTGTTTGAGAGTCTGTGTGATAATAATTGGTTTCTGGATATAGTAATATAATCCACTTTACCTTGAGTTTTATGGAGAAAGTACATAAAAATTGGCCATGCTATTATAATTTCCCTTTGAGAGACATGAAGCTGTTTTCAGCCATGGTTCACAAAATAGATAACATACCGGTGACTTTTGTTTAAGCATAACACCTTTGAATAAAAATACTCCTATACTTGAAAAAGATGTTGCAAAATCAAAATCAAGTTAAGACTATGCTATCCCTTGTATAAATTGAATTGCAAATAAAAGATGGCATTGCTTACAATGTAATTTAAGAAAAATAATGTTGCCTGAAATTTTTCCTCTGTGTAAAACTTTATCAAATCATTCTGTTTTATATTCTTTAGTATGTAATGTATAAAATAAATTATGGCTTTAAAAATGAAAAATGGCAAGCTGGCTCAGTGAGTGAAGGTGATCTCTGCCAAGCCTGACTGAAGAACGGAGAGAGTAGAAGGATAGAACTCAGTCCTGCGAGTTGTACCCTGACTCCCACCCTTGTGCCCACACAGACACATACACTTATACATTCATATAATAAATATGACATATAGGACATCATTATACTTACCTAATTTTTAATATGCATATGCATTTTACTTCTTTCATATTCCCAAATTACTCTGCTATAATAGTTCAGATATGCTTTTAGTAACATATATAATTAGAAGATATTTCTTTTTATAAGTAGAAGAGCATGTTACACACTTGGATTGACTGCTCTGAGTGTTGATTAACCTTTCTGATATCTCTAATAAGGAAAAATGGCTGTATACATACCTTAAAGGATAACTATTAGAAGCCAGAGGTAATAAAGTATAATAAATCAATAATTGATGAATTAATTCCCTGCCTCTGTATCTAACCACTTATGTGAGGTTAGACAAATCATTTAAAATTCCTAAACATTAATTTTTTTGATCTACATGATGGTGTTAATGATCTGCTACAGAGTGATTGAGAAGCATCATTGAAACGGTCCTCATTAATGATGTCTGGCATTGATTAACATGTAATTAACACCAGCCACACATTCCTATTGTGTATTCCAGTCATTTATTATCATGCTAAACAAATGAGTATGCTAATAATAAACTACAAGCCAAGGGGATTTCTAACATGTTTTACTCTGTGTAAAGGAGTCTCTCTAATTTGTAGTTTCTCAAATATTTACTATTTTCCTTACTGGTTAAGTTTTTTATCATAAAGTGAACAATTTATCTGTTAAAACTTTGAATTACTGGTTGATTGCATGATTAAAGCTGTTTTATTTTATCACCTAAATATTTTTAATTTTTTTATTATTTAATCTCATGAGAAAAGGTACATTCATTGTTTTACTGTTGTTGTTTGACAGAAATTTATTATATTTTCCAGGCTGCTCTTGAACTTATCTCAACCTAGGAATGTACTGCCACACCTAGATGATTATTTTATATAATATTTTGTTGAAATATTTTACAATATTTTTCATTAAGCTGAGCTGAACTTTGATATCTCTATTCTAAACTATACCATAGGTTACTATAAAGTTGTGCAAATAGTTTAATGATAATTGAACATAAAAATTGTACTTGTGAACTTGGCAGCAATAGCCATGGAAAAATATACTTACAAAAAACCAGTGAGGTATAATATAGTCTGCTTTAGAACTATTAAACTATATCAAAACCTCCTCAGAATCATTATTTTTTTAAATTATCCCATAGATTCGAATATGTTTGGAAAACATATGGATGATAGCTTGTCCTGTCACAGAGCCCTGAGGGTGATGTTTAGAGTCAGTTTCCCTGGACCAAAGGCAGCAATGACTCCAGGACCTATGAACAAGTCCTCCTCAGATAATATTTGTGTAAGCATGGTTATCTAATATCCTGTATCGTGATCTAAAAATCAGAAATGAAAAAGAAAATTCAGAATTTTCTTTTCTGTATATGGTGATAGCATTGTGGAGAAAGCGCTCCCTATGTGTATGAGATGTTCAGACTGAAACCAACAATTTGAAATCATCAGCAAAGGTGGGAACATGAATTTCAAAATAAGACATGGCAGCTAGCTCGTTATCACAAACTTAAACCTTGCTCATTCTATAAAGCATACGGATCAACCATAAATAAATAGGAATCTAAGAATTTTGGAAAGCTGAATACTGAAATGCTTTACTGTCTTTTTAATGATTTTATTGGATCGTTCTTTGAGTTGACTATGTGTATAAAGTGAATTCCTTAACTTTCCTATCTCCCTCTAGCTAAATTGCCCTCCTTTCTCTGTACTAGTATCTTTCTTACATCAATGTTTGTTTGTTTGGTTGGTTACTATCTGTTTTGAAACAAACTGAGTTTAGCCAGATCATCTCCATAATGTTTGATTAAGAAGTATCCACTGAGCCAGTTGGTTCTTTAGGTGATACATGAGGAATACAGTTACTACTTTTCCTCCAGAATACATCAGTAGCCAATAGTTTACCAGGGAGAAGTAGAAACCAGGGAGCTGCTTTCTAGTTTGGGGTTGGCTGTTAATGGACTCAGTCTTGTATAGATCCATGTCTGGCAGGCAAATCTGCTGTGAGTTCATCACTGTCATGGCTATTCAAGGTCCAGAAAGTAGCAGTTAATAGCCCTTCTCCCTATCTCCATCTCTTAAGTTATTTCTGCCCTTCTTTGATCATCAAACCTAACAAGAGATGATATGAACATCCTGCTTGACTGTTTATAGAAGATAGTCTGACTTACTACAGTAAATCTTATAGCTCCAGAAGTGCTACATTGATAATACTTTTAGACAAAATAACAATGTACTTTAAATTTAGTATTTTGATCCTTTTCCACTGTGAATGTTATATCCTACCTCACTGAAAGGCAGGGTGCTGCAAGCCCCAGAAATCTATAATATCACAAAGGTAAAGCTTCAAATGTTGTACACTGTAGTGGGTCCTTTGATAAGCTATAAAGTTCAATAAGTTATTTTTCTTAATTAGTTGTCTTTAGTGGAGAAAGAAGATTTTCACTGTAGTGTTTTTTTCACTAATATGTCAGGTATTTTGATCATATCCATCCCCCATTACCTATTCTTATACCTCTGCTCATACTGGTCCTCATCTTCCCAAATAGCCTTCCTTCTACTCTTAGTTCTTAATGTCATTCTACTAATCCATATATATATATATAATATATATATACAATATATGCAATATATATAATATATATATATATATATATATATATATATATATATATATGTTGAGGCAAATTCCCATTGTAAATCAATGACCATGAGTATAAAATAAGCTCAAAATGAAATAGTCATCCTGATTTAGATCAAAGTTCACCCAAATTTAGAAATTTTCTCTCCTTCCTTCCTTCCTTCCTTCCTTCCTCCCTCCCT
>NW_021604577.1:6021969-6030464 GCF_004785775.1 Grammomys surdaster
TCTTTCTCTCTCTCTCTCTCTCTTTCTTTCTTTCTTTCTCTCTTTCTTTCTTTCTTTCTCTCTTTCTTTCTTTCTCCAGTTCTTTTCTTTCCTTTCTTTTCTTTTAATTTTTTTCTTATTTTAAATGTCTGGCTATAGGAAACCTCAAATAATAGGAAAATAACAGAATATGTTTAATTATCAAATATTCCACATTCCATTCACTTTTTCCACTGAATGTTCAATTGCATAATCTGTGATTATATCTTCATACAATCTTGTCAAAAGGGAATTTCTGATTTGATTTTACTTTCAACAGAATCAAACATCCGCACACATGCAATTACTGGAATTTTTTTCTAGAGAATAGCTTCCAGCATTGGATCATTTCAAGGTATTTTTGAGTCCATATTTTGGAACTAGGTATCAGAACATAAAGATATTCCAGTGAGATTGCTGATGACTCCATCTGGCCAATGATTCTGGGGTTTGATTCAAATTTCTGCCCAACCTACAATTTGTACTTTTGGTTTTTATACTTCTAATCCTAGGAGATTAGTACATGTTATTTTCTGTGACTATCTTAAGAGAGTGCTTAGGCCATGTCTACATGATGCAACTAAGAAGGCTAAGTCTATCTACTTTTTTCCTTATGACACTAGAGTTTTCTCTTATCACTAAACTGAAGGGGGACACTGCAACATGTCTGTATGAACATTCAGACTTTATCCTGTAGTCCTGAGAAAAGAACTGTTAGGTTACCTATGTGGGCAAGTGTGTGATTCCTATGAAGTGTACATCTCCATTTTATATTGTCTATTAAGACTTGAATTTGGGCTCCATCAACTCGATGAAATAGCTACTTCAACAGTAAACTTATTTTACTGAGTTGGCTAAAAGGGTTCTCTGGGAATCCTCCAAATAACCTAGGCTCTTGTCAAGACAATAGGATGCTCTCCCACAATGTGACTACAAGGACTCATTGCTGAAGACAACACCTACACAACTCATTGAACATGAAGAAACAAAATGTGTACCTATATAGAACTTTCATCCCTGCATTCTAGTGCTTGAGGTACAGGAAAGTACTCTGCACTCTACCAAAGGAGAAAAGTAAACACTAGTCAAGACACAAAATTTTTTATCTATAATGGTGACTGTTTACAAGATGTATTAGGATGGTGACACAAAGCTTATAGGAGTATCTACATTATCCTATTTGATGTAAGGCCTACCCCACAAGATGGAACCCATACCCCAAACTGCTAGAATGACCAATAACTAGATAGTCCAGGAACCTAGGGTAAAAGAAAATATTACAACTCTAAAATGTAACAATTAAATGACAATGTTTTAATCATAGAACAGTACATTGGTTAGCTATCATCAGAGAAGTTTCCTCCTACAGCAGATATGGCAAATGTAGATACCCACAGCCAGACATTATAGAGAGCGTGAGACACCATGAAACACTCACTCAAAAATTGGGTGTCCTACCAAACCCCTCCCTCAAGCGCTCTGGAAATCCTTTGAAAGAGGATGTAGGAAGAATGTAAGATCTAGAGAGCATGGAGCACACCAAAAATACAAAGCCTTTTACATCTACATGACCAAGGCTCATATGAAATCAAAAAGACTGAAGCACAGGACCTGTTCAGGTATATGGCAGGTTCTCTGAGTATACATCATGACTTTAGGGCTTTTATTTTTCTGATTTTTCGGTGTGAAATTGAGTGGGTCTCAGATTCTTGTGCCTTCTGTTCTGTTGGTTTGTCTTATCCAACTTACCTGTATTAGGGCTTTGTTTTATGTTATTATATATTTTATTATTATCCCTTAGATGCCTGTTTGTTTACTAATGAAAGACAGAAAGGGAATGGATCCAGTTGGGAAAGGAGATAGAAAGGAACTGGGAGGAGTAGAGGGTGGAAAAATCATAATCAGACTATATTATGTGATAAAATGCATGTTCTATAAAAGAAAATAAATAAATAAATAAGTCAGTAAGTAAATAAAAGCTTTTCTTTTTCATGTGAGCTATTGAAATTGAACACAAAATGTGGATAGGCTTGTTCTAGGGAGAGTAGGCCAGGATGAACTTATCACTGAACAGTGAAGTGGGAGCATTCTATCACAGACTTCTACTGTTCTCCTGTCAATTCCTTACTGTAACACGGAAAGCACATCATCAAGTAGCCACTGAAAGTACATGTTGCAAGTCTTTTTAAAGATAAAGTAAGATCTGGACATCCCAGCACATTTTATTGTTCTTGAGAACTTTTCTTCCCAAAGTGATTGCTTACTTATTTAATACCACTTCCTTTAGATGCTTCTTAAGCATAAGTAGGTGGCAAGTAAATATCTCAATCTTTTTATCTTTCACATGTATAAAGAACACAAATACCTTAGTAGAAAACACTTTGTTAAAATGAGAAAAGTACTTCAGTCAATGGAAGAAACAATAATTGTTAGCTTACGTGTGTATGTGTTAGTAAAGGAAGCCAAGAACACAAAGAAAAATCCCATCTAATATTATCCATAAGCGAAATTTTAAAGAAAGAGATAAAGAGAAAGAAAGACTTTCATACAATGTTATAAAATGAATGATAATATTAATAGAATGAACGATATTTGACAGAGATTAGGAAGAATGGCCTAAAGGAAGACCTGAGGAATGGAGGTAGGCCTACCAATAAATGTTAAGACACAGTTATACAGAAGTCAACTATGGGGACTATGTAATAATAATATACCATGCATCCAGAAGCTTCAGGAAGGATTCTGAACATTTTTACCATAGAGAATATATTTGAGGAAATACATGTTTAACCTGAATTAAACATTTTATGCATATTACAGTCATTGAAACACGTGTTGCCCACATTGATATTTAGATTCTTGTACTTTATCTACCAATTCAAATAACTTTAACTCAAGTAAATTAAGTAGAGAGATGATAGACAAATAAAAAGATAAAATCCCACCTAATTTAGAAAATTTAGAAAATAATATTTCTAGTCCTCTGATTTCTTGTCCAGACATCTAGTGTACTAGAACAGAATACAGGAAATTTACAAAGTCTCGGTTAGAATAGATTATAATTAGTTCAAAGTGAGTAAACATACATATATCATATTATAGATAAAATTGAACACACTATTAAATAAGTCCCAGAAATCCCAGAAATTTTCATGTCAATGCCATCTCATAGAAAGGAAAACTAATGAGAGTAACTCAGAGTTTAAAAGCACATATATTTGAGCACCACAAGAACAAACCCCTGTTTGTTTTCCTGTCAACTGAGCAAAACTCACATAAACTCACAAAGACTGAAACAAGCACAGGCTAACATGGGTCTGTACCAGGTCCTCTGCATCTATATTATGACTTTCAGTTTAGTACATCTATGGGATTCCTGAATGTGTGACGAGCAGATCTCTGGCGCCTGAGCCTTCTTTTTGTGCCCTTTTCCTTCTGTTGATTTGCCATGCTCAACTTTGGTGTGAAGGCTTTTGTTTTGCCTTATTATATTTTATTTTCCTATGTTTTGTTATCTCTTAGAAGCCTGTTCTTGTCTAATGATAGACAGAAAGGGAGTGGAAACAGATAAGATCAGTGTTTGGAAGGAATTTATAAGAGTAGAAGGAGGGGGACTCTAAGGATATATTCTATAATAAAAGAATCTATTATTAACTAATAGGGAAACTTAAAAAATAATAATACAAAAAAGAAAAGAAACAGAAGCCAGCAAAAGAAAAACTGATAAAATCTCCACCATGAAAATTTTGTCATTTGTTCAGTGGGTGAATATTTTTGCTCCTAAAAATGTGTGAGTAATCTACTTCCTTTGTCCTTACCAGCTCTGGACTGCCATCTGTCTCTCATCTTTCTATAAGTGTGTAGCTAGATCTCATAGTAATTTTAATTTATAGTTCCCTGATGGCTAATGATGTTAAACATAATTTTGTGCATTTGATAATTGCATATGTATCTCCTTTACTGACAAATGTGTTAGTGTGCTTTGCCTTTATAAATGTTTAAAAAATTATACTTAGCCTATTAGACTATTGCTTATTCATACTTCTCTGGTACAAGTTCAAAAACTTGAAGCTTAAATGCTGCAAATTTTTATCTTCTTTTGATTAAACACACAATGTTTTAGGTAATGTCAAGATTGGCAACTGATAACTGTGATAATGAAAGCGAGCTGGAAAGAAATTTTCAGCCTAATTTTGCAACATTGAGACTATTGCTGCCTTTAGTTGTTGCAACAGCTTTATATACTTGAGGCTATAATCTTTATTGTCATATCAGAAAGGTAAACAGAACTTGTTAAGGTGCAAACATTTACATACAAAATAAAGAAATGAGTTTAAAATGTCCCATTTTACTTCCCTTTCCATTCCAGTACCAGGCATAGATTCATTTCTACTGAGTGGACCTTATGTTCAGTTAAGTGACTCTTGGTTAACTGCATGACATAGTTGAAATTATTGCACTCTTGGGATTTCTTACTATGATGGTCATTCCTGTTCTCATGCTTTCCAGCTGAAGCAGAGAGTTGATTGCTTTTCTCCCTTGGCAACCTTTGATCCTATGAGAGCTGGCTCTCAGGACTAGGCTTCCTTGTTGGTTTCAGCTAAATTCTTCGAATTCTTGTGTAGTAAGTGTATGATGTCTATAGCAAAATGGTCATACCTTCAAATTCTGGGAGACAATACAGCGATAGCTTAAATGATGTGGAAAGCTATTGCATACTTTGGACAACTAAAACGGAGATTTCCTACAACTGTCAACGGGGTTTCATTAGGTAGTCCCTGACTTTCAGACCAAATGCTATCACCCTGAGTAGCATAACTTCATTAATAATCACTAATCTCACACACACACACACACACACACACACACACACATACACACCTGGTATTAAAGACTCTATGCTTACTTTGAAAGGATGCTAGGGTCAGTCATGTTTTTCAAATTAGAAATGGAGAACATTACCAACAAAAGTGCCAAATTGTCATTCCCAAATTTCAGCGACACCAGTACAATTTGTTTCATTCACTTTTCTGCTCACAAAGTTGAAACTTTTATAAAGGAATGCCACTGACAGGGAGGATGTATAATTTAAGGCATTTTAAAGTTGCAATTACTGGTTGTTGATACATTTTACTGAAAGGATACAAATCCATGTTTCTGATCTGAACTGAAGCTTGGAAGAAGTTGCACATAGGCTAGAGATTGGACAGGAATGTGGTAATTGTGCAGAATGATACACTTTTGCACATTTGTTCAGAATTGTTTTTAGAATATTTTAGGCCCTTTAGTAGCAATGCCCCTTAACACGTGTGACTGACTAATATTTCCAGTCTTGCAATTATGTAAATATCTTGGAAATTTATCACTAAAGTCTATCATTAACAGATTGCTAGCTTACACCAACACTAAAGCTAAGAATCCTAACATATAATGTCTGAAACTTATAAAGGCGAGCATGGTCATCTGGACCCATTTCACATACTTTTCTCTATAAGAATAAAATTTCATGTGACCTAACCAATGTGGAAATGTCATTTAAGATAAGTGAAGTCACTGTTACCATACTACAGCCACTCATATGTAGTTATGAATGAATGAATTTCTCATTTTCCTAAAAGCAGTGTTTCATTAGATATTGACATAGGCTAAAGACACCGTGGCATTGTATACTCTGTCATTAAGTTACATGGCTTATGAGAAAGATTTCTGTTGTGGCATATTACTAACTATGCTTTAGAGATTTTATATTTCAGAAATATTTTTTATGTATCCAAATTTTGTAACTTAAACCAAAACAGGATCAATACATTAAGGGTCTGGTAGGTGAAGGCAGTCAAAACTAGTCTCGGCAATTTTTTGGTTGACCTGGGACATCAGTTATTTTTCATTCTTTAATAGGATTTGCACTATAGATTTCAGATTCTCGGAATAACTAGACACTTTTTCTGGGTACACAGCTTGCAGAAAACAGATTGTAGATGTTTCAATCTATAATTGTGTGAATCCACTCCTCATAATGAAATATATTTGTATAATGGGGATATGTATTTTGCATATGAAGATAAATAGGAAAATGTTATAAGATTCAAAGCACTTAAAACACTGATGTTGAGTTACTTATGAACAGTTGTTTGAACAATATGTTCCTATAGCTTTGAATACCATTATATGTTTAAGTAGTTCTAATAAACACATATAGCACAAATGTGAAGGAAACTGTAAGCATTCCAAAAATGATTGAGAAATGGTGGTCTTATTAAATGATAAGCTGAAAACCACTTTGAGAACATCATTTTGCCTTGTAATTAACATTAATTAGACTCTGGAGTAAAGCTGATTAACTCCTAATTCTCCTTCCGACATTGATATGAGGGTGAGCTTTGGCAAATAATTTAATCACTAAGTGACTCAATGTTCTTTACTATAAATGTATGTGATAAGGTTTTTTTAAACTTATGAAGTTTGTGTAGAGGAAATTGTTTAACAAAACCCGGGCAGTGGTGGCTCATGCCTTTAATCCCAGCACTTGGGGGGCAGAGGCAGGTGGATTTCTGAGTCTGAGGCCAGCCTGGTCTACAGAGTGAGTTCCAGGACAGCCAGGGCTACACAGAGAAACCCTGTCTCAAAAAACCTAGAAAAAGAAAAAAAAGAGAGAAAAAAGAAAAAAAGAAATTGTTTAACAAAGATATTGCACCATCCTAAGTAGATATTCCTCAAACTCTTAACTTTTATTTCCACTTCAAGTTTCTCTAACACATTTTTTGTTTATATAGTTTTTAACCTTTGTTGTTTTTGTTCCTGAGAAAGTGCTTGCTATGGATAAGCCACTTGACCATTGTTGGATAAATGAAAATGAGTATTAAACCTGAATCTATTAAAATTCCCAAGATTTGTTAAGAACAACAGTGTTAGCAATTTTAACAAAAAGAGGTTCAATAATAAGAAAATGACAGATCCCAAACTACATGCTTTGTATTATTATCTGTCCAGTACTTTCTTTGCACATATAAATTTATAAGTTTGGGAAGTAATGCATTTAAATCTTGATGACAGGAATGGAAACATTTGAGACATACTTTTATAGATTCTATTTAAAAGATTTAGTTTTTGAAAAATACATTACATAAATTATGGAAATGATTTGAGTGAAAGATATAATTAAAAAGTGTAAACATTTTAAAGGAAAAGCTAAGTTTAGAAGAAAAATGAGATAACAAAAATAATAATGGAAACAGATAACAAAAAGATTCATTAAAAAAAGACAATTGTAGCATCTTATATGAGAGGACCATATGCCAATTTAATTCATACATTCTCCTAAATATATTTGTTCTGGTATTAGTTTTAAGTTTTTGAATCATAAATTACACAAATAAAAGGAAAAATGAAGGCAAAATTAGAATATATGACGTATTTTTCATTTTTTTTTTTACCTAGGGTATTTTAGGAGATGCAAAAAATATTAGTGACTTTGACATTAAATTTACATACTTACATAACCATGTGCCTATGTGTTCTTTTATGGGAAAGAGTACATAAAAACTGTTAAAATAGTGCATAGGATGCTTGCAAGTGTAAACTGCAAAGGAAATGTTCACATACTGAGTATGTGTTCAGCCCAGATGGCTCCATGACACGGCAGGCAACCAAGCAAGAGGATCATTTAGCATGAGGCATTTAAAGCAGATGAATTCATTGAAATTACATAACACTCCTCTTGCCTGCAAAATGGAACCTTTTGAATTTAAAGCATCATTTCTACTTTACTTCATACCTCATTGATTTTCTTTGTCCTTAACAATCACTTTAAAGGCATGGTTGTTATTTTCACTTACAGAAATCAGAAGAGAATCTATTGTGCCATGCAAAAACTTTTAGTTTGCAGTTGTAATGAATAACTTAATAAAGATAATTCCAGATCTGAACGTAAATGGAATTTAAACACGTAATGTCTGGGAACAGGTGAAGAAGGGCCACCTGCCCTATGCTAGCATCTACATAAACAGAAAATTGTGTTCCATATGTCCAATTAGCAATAGCACCTCATGTCAAAATATGTGTGTGATATACACTTATAGATATGTGCGTATACATATACATACACATGTCCCATATATTCATATATACACATATAAAAATAAATATTGCATTATATTTGTGTATATATATATATATATATATATATATATATATATATATATAAAATGAAGTTAGATAATGGTCCCCTGAAGGATCATAAGTCTATAAGTCTGGTAGAATTTCTAATACTATTAGTACCAAGCATGTGAAATAAACTCAAAACAATGTAGAATAGCACTGTTTTGTTGGTTGTTTCCTAAAGGTTAAAGGTAACTCCTTAATACTGAAGAACTCATGCACTTTGAAAACAGGGGCTCTGGGCTGGAGCAGACACAGAGTCGGTCTGCTCCCGTCCTGTTGAGAAACTGAATCCTGAGTCATCCAGGAGCCACTGCACT
>NW_021604577.1:6030474-6036318 GCF_004785775.1 Grammomys surdaster
AACTGAATCCTGAGTCATCCAGGAGCCACTGCACTCAGAGCAGCTGGAGCCACTGCACTCAGAGCAGCTGAAACTGAATCCTGAGTCATCGAGGACCCACTGCACTCAGAGCAGAAGGATTTCCAGATCCAAGAGGTGGCCTGAGTCCCAGGAGTTATTCCACCCAGGAGATTAGGAGCATAAGACCACAGAGACCTCTGGACTCTGAGGAGCTCTGCAATAAGCAAGATAACTGGAAATACAGACTCCAGTTTTACACAGTGAGGGCAGGTACCACTAGAGTTAATCAGATGGCGAAAGGCAAGCGCAAGAACATAAGCAACGGAAACCAAAGTTTCTTGGCATCATCAGTGCCCAATTCTCCCAATATAGCAAGCCCTGAACACCCCATCACACCTGAAAAGCAGGATTCAGAATTAAAATCACTTCTCATGATGATGATAGAGGATTATAAGAAGGAATTAAGTAACTCCCTTAAAGAAATACAGGAGAGTACAAGAAAACAGATAGAAGCCCTTAAAGAGGAATCACAGAAATCCCTTAAAGAAATGGAAGAAAACACAAAGAAGGAATTAAACAAAAACATTCAGGATCTGAAACTAGAAATAGAAACAATAAAGAAAGTTCAAAGGGAGACAACCATGGAGATAGAAAACCTAAGAAAGAGATCAGGAGTCACAGACGCAAACATCACCAACCGAATACAAGAGATAGAAGAGAGAATCTCAAATGCAGAAGATACGGTGGAAAATATTGACACAGTTGTCAAAGAAAATGCAAAATGCAAAAAACTCCTAACTCAAAACATCCAGGAAATCCAGGACACAATGAGAAGACCAAACCTAAGGATAATAGGTATAGATGAGAATGAAGATTCCCAACTTAAAGGGCCAGTAAATATCTTCAACAAAATTATTGAGGAAAACTTCCCTAACCTAAAGAACAAGATGCCCATAAACATACAAGAAGCCTACAGAACACCAAATAGACTAGACCAGAAAAGAAATACCTCCCGTCACATAATAATCAAAACATCAGATGCACAAAACAAAGAAAAAATACTAAAAGCAGTAAGGGAAAAAGGTCAAATAACATATAAAGGCAGACCTATAAGAATTACACCAGACTTCTCACCAGAGACTATAAAAGCCAGAAGAGCCTGGACTGACATCATACAGACACTAAGAGAACACAATTGCCAGCCCAGATTACTATACCCAGCAAAACTCTCAATCAATATAGATGGTGAAACCAAGATATTCCATGACAAAACCAAATTTGCACAATATCTTCCCACAAACCCAGCACTTCAAAGGATAATGGATGGAAAACGCCAACACAAGGAGGGAAACTACAACCTAGAAAAAGCAAGGAAGTAATCTTCCAACAACCCCAAAAGAAGATAACTATACAAACATAACTTTACCTCTAATAACAAAAATAACAGGAAGCCACAATCATTTTTCCTTAATATCTCTTAACATCAATGGTCTCAATTCCCCAATAAAAAGACGCAGACTAGCAGACTGGATACACAAACAAGACCCAGAATTTTGCTGCATACAAGAAACACACCTCAGTGACAAAGACAGACACTACCTCAGAATAAAAGGGTGGAAAACAATTTTCCAAGCCAATGGTCCCAAGAAACAAGCTGGAGTAGCCATTCTAATATCAAATAAAATCGACTTCCATCCAAAATTAATCAAAAAAGATAAGGAAGGACACTTCATACTCATCAAAGGAAAAAGCTACCAAGGTGAACTCTCAATTCTGAACATCTATGCCCCAAATGCAAGGGCACCTACATACATAAAAGAAACTTTACTAAAGCTCAAAACACACATTACACCTCACACAATAATAGTGGGGGATTTCAACACCCCACTGTCAGCAATGGACAGATCATGGAAACAGAAACTAAACAGAGACACTTTGAAATTAACAGAAGTTATGAACCAAATGGACTTAACAGACATCTATAGAACATTTCATCCTAAAACAAAAGAATATACCTTTTTCTCAGCACCTCATGGTACCTTCTCCAAAATAGACCATATAATTGGTCACAAAACAAGCCTCTACAGATACAAAAAGATTGAAATAATCCCTTGCATCTTATCAGATCACCACGGACTAAGACTGGTCTTTAATACTGACAAAAACAATGGAAAACCCACGTACACATGGAAACTGAACAACTCTCTACTCAATGATGACTTGGTCAAGGAAGAAATAAAGAAAGAAATAAAAGACTTTTTAGAATTCAATGAAAATGAGGACACATCATACCAAAACTTGTGGGACTCCATGAAGGCAGTGCTAAGAGGAAAGCTCATAGCTCTAAGTGCCTACAAAAAGAAACTGGAAAGAGCACACACTAACAAATTGACTGCACAACTAAAAGCTCTAGAACAAAAAGAAGCAAATACACCCAGGAGGAGTAGAAGGCAGGAAATAATCAAACTCAGGGCTGAAATCAACCAAATAGAAACAGAAAGAACAATACAAAATATCAATAAAACCAGGAGTTGGTTCTTTGAGAAAATCAACAAGATAGATAAACCCTTAGCCAGATTAACCAGAGGGCACAGAGACAGTATCCAAATTATTAAAATCAGAACTGAAAAGGGAGACATAACAACAGAAACTGAAGAAATTCAAAAAATCATCAGATCCTACTACAAAGGCCTATACTCAACAAAACTGGAAAACCTGGATGAAATGGACAATTTCCTAGACAGATACCAGGTACGGAAGTTAAACCAGGAGCAGATAAACCATCTAAATAGTCCCATAACCCCTCAGGAAATAGCAGCAGTCATCAAAAGCCTCCCCACTAAAAAAAGCCCAGGACCAGATGGTTTTAGTGCTGAATTCTATCAGACCTTCAAGGAAGACCTAATACCAATTCTCTTCAAACTATTCCACAAAATAGAGACAGAAGGAACACTACCCAATTCGTTCTATGAAGCTACAATTACACTCATACCCAAACCCCACAAGGACCCGACAAAGAAAGAGAACTTCAGACCAATCTCCCTTATGAACATCGATGCAAAAATACTCAATAAAATTCTAGCAAACCGAATCCAAGACCACATCAAAACAATCATCCATCATGATCAAGTAGGTTTTATCCCAGGAATGCAGGGATGGTTCAATATTCGGAAATCCATCAATGTAATCCACTATATAAACAAACGCAAAGAAAAAAACCACATGATCATCTCACTAGATGCTGAGAAAGCATTTGACAAAATTCAACATCCCTTCATGATAAAAGCCTTGGAAAGATCAGGAATTCATGGCCCCTACCTAAACATAGTAAAAGCAATTTACAGCAAACCAGTAGCCAACATCAAGCTAAATGGAGAGAAACTTGAAGCAATCCCACTAAGATCAGGGACTAGACAAGGTTGCCCACTCTCCCCCTACCTATTCAATATAGTACTGGAAGTCTTAGCCAGAGCAATTAGACAGCAAAAAGAAGTCAAAGGGATACAAATAGGAAAGGAAGAAGTCAAAATATCACTATTTGCAGATGATATGATAGTATACTTAAGTGACCCCCAAACTTCCACCAGAGAACTCCTAAACCTGATAAACAACTTCAGCAAAGTTGCTGGTTATAAAATCAACTCAAACAAATCAGTAGCCTTCCTCTACATGAAAGATAAACAGACTGAAAAAGAAATTAGGGAAATGACACCCTTCACAATAGTTGCAAATAATATAAAATACCTTGGTGTGAATCTAACCAAGCAAGTGAAAGACCTGTATGACAAGAACTTCAAGTCTCTGAAGAAAGAAATTGAAGAAGATCTCAGAAGATGGAAAGATCTCCCATGCTCATGGATTGGCAGGATTAATATAATAAAAATGGCCATCTTGCCAAAAGCAATCTACAGATTCAATGCAATCCCCATTAAAATCCCAACTCAATTCTTCACAGAGTTAGAAAAGGAAATTCTCAAATTCATATGGAATAACAAAAAACCTAGGATAGCGAAAACTATTCTCAACAATAAAAGAACTTCGGGAGGAATCACCATCCCTGACCTCAAGCTGTACTACAGAGCAATAGTGATAAAAACTACCTGGTATTGGTACAGAGACAGGCAGGAAGATCAATGGAATAGAATTGAAGACCCAGAAATGAACCCACACTCCTATGGTCACTTGATCTTTGACAAAGGAGCTAAAACTGTCCAGTGGAAAAAGGACAGCATTTTCAACAAATGGTGCTGGTTCAACTGGAAGACAACATGTAGAAGAATGAAAATTGATCCATTCTTATCCCCTTGTACAAAGCTCAAGTCTATGTGGATAAAGGACCTCCACATAAAACCAGATACACTGAAACTAATAGAAGAGAAGGTGGGGAAAAGCCTAGAATACTTGGGCACAGGGGAAAAGTTCCTGAACAGAACTCCAATGGCATATGCTCTAAGATCGAGAATTGACAAATGGGACTTCATAAAATTGCAAAGTTTCTGTAAGGCAAAGGACACTGTCAATAGGACAAAACGACAACCAACAAATTGGGAAAAGATCTTTACCAATCCTTCATCTGATAGAGGGCTAATATCCAATATATACAAAGAACTCAAGAAATTAGACTCCAGACAACCAAATTACCCTATTAAAAAATGGGGTATAGAGCTTAACAAAGAATTTTCAACGGAAGAAACTCGAATGGCCGAGAAGCATCTAAAGAAATGTTCAGCATCCTTAGTCGTCAGGGAAATGCAAATCAAAACAACCCTGAGATTCCATCTCACACCAGTCAGAATGGCTAAGATTAAAAACTCAGGTGATAGTAGATGCTGGCGAGGGTGTGGAGAAAGAGGAACACTCCTCCATTGTTGGTGGGACTGCAAGATGGTGCAACCACTTTGGAAATCAGTCTGGGGGTTCCTCAGAAAATTGGACATAGCATTACCCGAGGATCCAGCTATACCACTCCTAGGCATATACCCAGAAGATGCTCGAACATATAACAAGGACATATGCTCAACTATGTTCATAGCAGCCTTATTTATAATAGCCAGGAGCTGGAAAGAACCCAGATGTCCTTCAACTGAGGAATGGATTCAAAAAATGTGGTATATTTACACAATGGAGTATTACTCAGCTATTAAAAACAATGAATTCGAGAGGTTCCTAGGTAAATGGATGGAACTAGAAATTATCATCCTGAGTGGGTAAGCCAATCACAAAAGAAGACACATGGTATTCACTCACTGATTATTGGATATTAGCCTAGAACCTTGAAATGCCCAAGATGCAACTCACAGGCCACATGAAGCCCATAAAGAAGGAAGACCAAGTGAGGGTGATTCGGTCCTTCTTAGAAGGAGCAACAAAATACTCAAGGGAGCATATATGGAGACAAAGTGAGGGACAGAAACTGAAGGAGGGGCCGTCTCAAGACCACCCCACCTGTGTATCTATCCCATGTGCAATCACCAAAGGTAGATGCTGATGTGGAAGACAGGAAGTGCATGCTGATAAGAGCCTGATATGGATATCTCCTCAGAGGCCTTCAAGAGTCAGACATATTCAGAGGCAGATGCTCACAACTAGCCATTGAACTGATCATGGGGTTCTCAATAGAGGAGTTAGAGTGAAGACTGAAGGAGCTGAAAGGGTTTGTGGCACCATGAGGAGAGCAACAATACCAACCAACCACAGCTCCCAGGGTCTAAACCACCAGCCTGGGAGCACTTAGGGGGGGATCCAGGGCTTCAGCTGAATATGTAAAAGTGGAGGGCCCTGCTGGGCATAGGTGGAAGAAGAGAACCTTGACCTCATGAAGGTTGGATGCCCCAGGGGGTGGGA
>NW_021604577.1:6036418-6039456 GCF_004785775.1 Grammomys surdaster
CGGCGCGGGGGGGGGGGGGCGCCGGGGGGGGGGGGGGTGGGTGGGGTAAGGGGAACAACTAAGGAAAATTAAATAATCCAACAAAAAAAAAAAAAAAAAAAAAAAGAAAAGAAAACAGGGATCAGTATATTTGAGCTGGATCTGCCCTGGAAGCTACTTCAGGATTAGCTTCAAAGCACCAGAAGGTGCTATTTAAGTTTCTATGGGAGGAAAACACTCAAGAGTCTAATACAGATAGGAACCACAACAATCACCCACATGGGCAGGTATCCTTAATAGTACAATAGTGTCATGCATGCATTGGCAGCAAGCAATAACTTTATACTTGGTCCTACAGCCCATTTAACAGGGAAATTATTCCCAATACTGGAAATCTACCTATAAACCTAGGCCTAGTGTGGTCACTGATCTCAGAGAAGAATGTAGTACCACACACTACATCCTTTGTTCCATTCTAAGTGTAGTTTTCCTTCTTCAACCATAATTTTCACTTGTTAGTGGATAGAGAAACTAAAGAAATCTACAACAAATAGTGAACTATTTGTCTACATCAACTGATTGTGTGGTACCAACTATAATTGATACATCAACAATATAACCTCTGTGGTTTACATAACATAATGAAAGAAGGCATGGAGAGGACCAGGACCAGGAACCAAGGACCAGAAGATCTAATAAGAGATTGTGTCTCCTAAAAAGGACAAGGAAGCTCCATTCACAATGCTTCAATATATCTCCCTAAGCAGGGCAAAAACCAGGACAACACTGACATACACACTATCATGTAAGGGGAAATTTTATGGGCCCCCGCACTAAGACAAAGAACTGCAGAAAACTAAGATCTGTTGAGAAACAAATAATAAGTCTTTCCCATTGATGAGTACCCTAAAATTGGTTATCCTGTATTGAGTGATCATCTCTGAAATCATATACATAGAAACATCACTAAATAGTTTCAGAAAAAAATACAAAAAAAATAAAGTAATAGAATAAATTGGGTGGTTGTTTATTTGACTACTCGACTTCCTTGAAATTGGTGTATGTCTTTGATTTTTTTTGTGCATGTATGTGCATATGAATTTAGGAATGTACAGAAGACAAAAATTGTCATCAGAATTTTGGACTAAGCTACAGACAGTGATGATACTAAATATGGGTGCTGGAAGCTGAGGTCTGATCCTCTACAAGAACATCAAGTGCTCATAATCTCAGACATCACTCTAAATATAAGAATATATATAAAAGCATATTTCTGTGTATTACTAGGACTTTATAGTCAAAGTAGAAAGCACTTTATATATAAGATTATGATTTTCTGGGATGTGGTGTCAAAATATCAACCCAAATAAATATTGCTAGATTTTGTACGGTTTTCAAATTTAAAAGTTATTTCAATCTGATTAATTTGTTTTCTGTCTATACACTGTTGGTATACAAACAACTGTATTTAGGAGGTTAAAATAAATACATTTATGCCTCAGAAGATAGTAGTAGCAAGTAGAGTAAGGCAGATGTGATTTAGATGATGTCAGTTCAGGACTAATAAACTCCCAAACTTGTCCTTAGTAACTTTGTCTCTAAGCTACTATGCAGACATTCGTTTTTAGGAATCTGATCATACGTTTTTTTCCTTCTTTTTCTCCAGCTACTTTAAATTATTTGTGCATCAGTGGCTCTGAAAAGTCACTTAAGGAATATTTTCAAATTTCTACACATCTAACTTTTGATTTCATTATAAATCAAGATAGATATGGTGAACTATCAAGGTTCAAGTAGAAAATTTATTTGGTTTTTCAAATTTCTTAGTATGTCAACATAATGTGATTTTGAGGCATTTGTGGTTTACAGAATTAGTCCAGGTGAAGTTACATAGAAAACACAGGTTTTAAAAAGATAAACAAATTTGTTAGTGTTTTAAATTTTTGAAAATCCCAGGACTGTAATATTCACATGACATAATCATTTTAACAAGTAAAAGTTAATCTAAAAACAATAGGGAACAGGCATCATTAAATGGATCCAATGGTTTAAAGAAAGACAACATGAAGATGAAAAAGAAAATTTGTGAGTGTTTGGGGAAGAATAGGAGAAGAGGGCACTGGGTACATTTCAGTGAAACAGTTTATATGAATGCATCGAATTCGGAAACAGTTAACAAATAATAAAAATAGAATTCAATATATTATTCAATTTATGGATGAAAAATGTATTTATTTCATTTAAAGTTGTGCTATATTTTGCCGAATACTCTCTAATAGAGACTACTTTCTAGAAATA
This sequence comes from Grammomys surdaster, assembly GCF_004785775.1. NCBI lineage: Eukaryota > Metazoa > Chordata > Mammalia > Rodentia > Muridae > Grammomys > Grammomys surdaster. The sequence continues at coordinate 6,038,696 of NW_021604577.1, forward strand.
AAAATCTGCGTCAGGACTTAGATTTTAGTTAAAAAATCCAAGTAGGAAGATAAGAAAACATAAAACGCAGAAGCAGAGACTAACCAAGGGGGTTACGATAATTTAGAGAGAAAAAGATTCTGGTAAATTGAGAACTTTTTAAAACCTAAATGAAATTTATTCTGGTAATTCAACAATCCGTTATCTTGTGTACATCATGGATAGAAAGAGAAGCTCATTGGTACCAAATAGAAGATACAGCCAGAAGTATGCTGGCAGTCACTGTAGCTTTAATACTTTGCTGTTGAGTGCAGTTTAGCAATATTGGGGAAATTAAATATTAAACAGTTACATTCAGTTATTTGCTTAAATGAAGTGTATGCAGGGAAGAAGAAATCTTTTGTTGGACAGCTAATGTAGAAGGTATACAGAAGGTTCATACTACAAAAAAAAAAAAGGCAAGAATTCAGATTTTCAGATGGCCCGTCTGAATTTCTCCTGCTTATATAGTTATAATCACTTCTCAAATAGAGTATATTTATTAAAAAAAGAAATTTTATTGAGCACAATGCAGAACACCTTAATAACATGGAGGAACTTAAGGATCAAATACAGTTTTAAATATCATTACATATGAATTCCAGAAATTATTCACAGGAAATAATTTCACTTCACATCAGATTGGTTTTAATACCAAAGTAGAAGAATTTCATTGTGCTATGTTTTTATACTTTATTCATTGTGTGTGTGTGTGTGTGTGTGTGTGTGTGAGAGAGAGAGAG
>NW_021604577.1:6039856-6097187 GCF_004785775.1 Grammomys surdaster
TGAGGGAGAGGGAGAGGGAGAGGGAGAGGGAGAGGGAGAGGGAGAGGGAGAGGGAGAGGGAGGAGTAGGAGATGATCACCACAGAGTGTGTGTGTACTGATCAGAGGTAAATTCTTTTTTTCCTACCACACAGATTCCAGATTCCAGGGATCAAATTAAGATTGTCATGAATGGTGCAAGCATCTTTATCTGTTGAGCCACAATTTTGGTCCAGTTTATACATTTTCATGGAACATTTCCAGGTAAAATCTGTAATTATAAGGTAGCTATAAAGTCAACTTTTGACAGCAATAGAAATTCACACAAAAATAAATATGGAACTCTAGCTAGTAGATAACAAATAATAAATTTGATTGTACCTCTTTTCAGAAAAGCTAACATGTACCAATTCTATATATTTAAAATGTTTAACTTATCACAATTACATGTTTTTATATAACCATATGCATAGTTTTGTAAAACAAATATTAGTTATTAAAAGTAGCTTTTATATGTGAAAACACCATATTAACACTTCAAATGTGTGAATTTTGTTGTTGTTGTTGTTGTCCTGACACTGGTGGATGTAGTTGAAAAAATCATTTTCTTTAAATATATATATTTAAAAATAAAACCGGATGAGGAAACCAGAAAATGAGAAAAGTAGCATAAGTGACACTCATGTATCTTTGGCTGACTGTGATGGCCCGACTTTACAGTAGTTATACTCTAGGGTCAATATGTCTAAAGAAAGTAAGAAAACATTTAAACAGTTTTTCTTCCTCTTTTACACTTCCTACCCTTTCTTTTAAGGGGCATCTAGGCATAATGCTTTCCACAAGTGAAAATATAAATGTATCTTTATTTTCTAGAAAGGGCTTGATTTTTATACTTCCTGGATATAGAGCTGTGAACAATCTACCTTCAAGAAATGAAAAGTGTATTGGAAAATTCACATACGACAATGAAACATTGTAAATATAATGAACTCTAGATTTTGGGGGAGCTAGAGTTTGTTCATAGCCTGTACTACAAAGCAATACGTTGTGCAAGCAATAGAAAAAGAGAGAGAAGAATGCCTGCCTGCATTACAAAGTGAAACTGCTCTTAAAATAGAAAATTCTGTTTGGACCCTAGTGCTTGCTTATACATCAGTAAATGCAAGCAGTTTGTGAACTCAGATAGCTGTTATTTTTTTTTGTATCTAAACTTGTATAATCATTTTCAATGAGGTAGTCATTCCCATACAAGTGGTATTGTTTTCCAAGAAAGACACATCCTTTTCTAAATGTTTAAAGGAGTGAATTTCTTTAAATGATCTTTCTTTAGTTCTTCAAGCACTATATTTTTCCTATCTGAATCTGCCTTCTATCCACAACTCTTTCTTTTCATTGGTTCATTACATCTATAATTCAGGGATAGAAAGGACCTGGATTAAAAGGAGATAAAGGTTTTCTCTCTCAACAGAGAGCCAGCATAGCATGGATGATAGATTTGACAGTTTAATCTCTACCAAGTAAGTGGTATACTGAAATTTTTCATAAATGAAATGTTCTAACTCTACAGGTTCAAATTTATGAATATATATATATATATGTATATATATATATATATATATATATATATCATATATATATATCCTAAAACAAACCTGCCACTGTTCATTAAAATTTCTAATTGTGCAGAAAGTTATAAAAATGTTTAATAAATGAAATATATGTTACCAGGCCATGCAATACTAGAAAGGGTGAGACAGAAGGGTTACCAGTTTAAGCCAGTGTAGAGAACACAGTAGTATCTTGTCTTCCATCCCTGGATAAAAGATATCCAAGAAAACAAGAACTACTGGAGAACCTTGACTATGATACCAGCAACAAAGTCAACAATGTTAAATTTGCTAGAATTTATGCTTTCCTAAGGAATGTTATTCACTCAACTTCTATTACTATGGTCCTTTCTGTAACAGAAGACTATGTTAAATTAGCAGCAACTGCCAAATTGACACAACTCAAGAATCCTAAGAAACGCATCTTAATAGAATACTTATACTTACCAGGTTGCTTGTGGGCGTTATCTTGAATGACTGACTAGGTATACCACACTTTTTTTTAATCTTATCATCACTAGGCAGATGGGCACAAAATATAAGAAATCTGATAATAAGTCAGTGATCAAGTTTTTGAGAGATCCAGTATGCAGTCTTCCTCCATGAACTTTTGCTTCTTGCTCCTATCTTGAGTTTCCGTTTCCATCAGTGATGGGCTATGACCTACAAATATAAAATAATTAAACCCTTTTCTCCCCAAATGCTTTTTGTCTGTGTTTTATCACAGTAACAGAATGTATTGTCCTACTAGAAAGAGCTGTTTTGCTTAAATGCTTGAGTGAACCCTCTCACAGATGAACATTTAGTCAAAACATTTAGTTTTGCATTCTTCAGAGCCTAACTCAAGATGCTATGCATGTAAGCCATTTGCCACAATCTACTCCATGTCTTCCCCTTCAATTCTCTTTCTCATAGTCACTTTCTAATTACTGTTCAATGAATTAGCACAATTCATATTTGTACAGTCCCTTCCTGATTCTTTAATGACAATGAATAAGCAGTCCTTGTTATTCTCAAAATAGTTAGAATAGCTCTGTATGACAATATTATTGTTAAGTACATATGTAGCAGATGTGCAGCTTGGTCTTCTTGTGGTACCCTAACAACTCAAGCTGGGGCTTACCCTGACTCTGTTGCCTGACTGTGAATCCTGCTTCCCTAACTGGTATGTCTTGTCTAGCCTCTGTGGGAGAGTATGTTCCTATTCCTATAGTGACTTGTGGTGCCTGGGTGGGTTGGTACACAGAGAGGACTACTCTGCTCTCAGAGCTGAAGGAGGAACGGGAAGGAGGATGGGGAGAACTGTGTAGAGAAGGGTTCTGCAACGAGGATATAAAGTAAATAAAGTAATTAATGTAAAAAATGATATTGACAAGTCACATTTATTCTGACTGAATTGCATGGTTCAGTTTTATTGAAGCCTTCTTGTTTACCTCTACTTAACGAAAGATTCTAAGAGTATAGCAGAATCCAAAACCTTGCTCAGCCCTAGGCATGTAAAAACTCAGGACTGAGAGATTAATTCCTCATAAGCTGATTAAGATCATTTCAGGTCTAGAACAAAACATAGATTCCTCTTTAACAGTGGATTTAGGGGTGTCTGTGATTTTTTTCCTTGCTCTTGGAATCCTTTTCCTCCAATTGGCATGCTTCATCCAGCCTTTGTATAAAGTTATATGCCTAGTCTTAAGTATCTTCTTCTGTTATGTTTGGTTGACATCCTTGGGAGATCTGCTTTTTTTCTGAAAGAAAATGGAGGAGAAGTGGATCTGGGGGATGTGGGAGGGAGTAACTAGGAAGAATGAAGGAATGGGAACTGTAGTCTGGATGTATGTATTTGAGAAGAATAAAACAAACAAAACAAAAACAAATAAAAACAAAGGGAAATATATCAGATTTACAGGCTCTTAAACTAAGACTTCATCTTACTCTTCTTTGAAGTAGAAATTTCTGGTGTTTTTTAACAACTCAGTTGTGTCATTAAATGTTTTTCTGGAAGCTGTCTACTGAGAGGACATGTGAAGGTTTGATGAAAACAAATTCTTGAGATGGCGTGTGATATTTAGAAAGAATATAAATAGAACCCCACAGACCGTAAGAAGAGGCATGTCCATTGCTACTCCATGGAATGCTTCCTGGGTTTTCACTGGTCTTTGCTGGTCTTTGTTGGGCTTCACTTCAGAGAGGGAAATGTGCCCAAGAACTTCTTGTATTCTGGCTAAATCTGGCCACTACTGCTGACCCATGCTGATTCCACAGAACCTTGCTGTTTCTGTTGGATTGTGCCCTCACTGTTACTGACTCATATTTGGTGTTTGCTTTTGGACTGGACTACTGGTATCCTGACAACAAAGAATGGAATTGCCCCAAGAAAATGCTTCTAAACAGGTCCATAACTCCCTCTTCCTATTAACCTTCTTTCTCCCCTACCTCTGGTACATGGCCTAGAAGGGAGGTTGAAACATTTCAGAACACTAAATGATGTAGATTTTATAAAATCTGAGCTGACTCCATTTTTCATGTATTTTGAGTAGTAGTTTTTAACCTTCAGTATATTTGATGCTTTATTCCAAGCATGCCTTTCTATTAAAGTAAAATTCCATTTCACTTTTGCCCTTTAAGACCTACTTTGAGGATAAAGTCAGTATTTTACTTCTTTGGGGAGGATGGAAATATTTTCAGTCCTTACTCAAGAAGAAATTTATTTGATATATAACACAATGTTTGGCCAATTAGTGATTGTGCTAAACTTGCACACAAAATTATTATTTTATTTATGGTTTTCCCATGATATCTAATTGAAAAATTAGTTGACATTAATTTACAAAATCATTGCAGCCACAGCAATAGAAATCTGTATACCACTTATACAAAAAATAAATAAGTAAATAAAAAAATAGTTATTTCCAGAGGTCATTACAGTGATTCTTGACATGGGGAGAAATTCTTCCCTGTAGACTTCCATCAATTAAAAACTTAATGCCAAAGTTCTGTTTTACAATCTTTATGAGAAATTTGGAACTAATCAACAAATTCAAATACACACTTCCACCTTTAGGAAGTCTATAATACAACAAATATTGAAATGCATTGTATTCATGTACTACATTCTCAAAGAATAAATAAAATGTTATATTACAATTAAACAAACATATTGAGTGATTACAAAATCATTATATATCTTAAAAATGTAAATAAAAATTTGAAAGACTTTAAACCAAATCCAGTGATGTCTTAAAGCCTTTAAAAAGGATAAAATAAAATATGCAATCACTCTTCAGTCACTAAGTCGTTATAATCCTTCTTAGTTAGCTAATGTCTCCTCAAGTGTACATCTTACCATTTCAACTTCACCCTCTCTAATTTCAGAATTCTCAATCTCTCTTGAATAATTAAATTATTTCTCTTTTTATTCAAGCTAGAAAGTCTCTCCATAGTCCTTTTAAAATGTACTTTTAAAATGACCATAATGTCTTGTGATATAATCTCTAATTGACAACTACTTACAAAGGGAATAAAAACTGTTTTTTTTTCTGAAGAAATCTCACTGGGTGTATGCACCACACCTAGGGAAGGCCCCATATCCAACAATAAATAGCCAACATGATATCAGTGGTGGTTTTGTAGATTTCTTTTTTATAAATTTGGTCTCATTTTGCTTTCTTTGGGCTTTTTAAATTTTTTAAAATTTTATCTTACTGATCTGTTTTGCATATAGATTGTGGTATCAAGTGTGTATGAGTATATATTATATAGTTATTTTGCTATTTTTATTCTGCTTTTTTTAAAAGAAAATTTGGGCTGTTTGTTTTTTAAAATGAAAGAGAAGTACAGTATAGAATGATTGGTGCAAGAGGTAAGGAGGATCTGGCAGGAGATGGGAGGAAGACTGAACATAATATATTGTCCAAATTTTCTATACAAAAAGAAAAGACAAAACAAACAAAAGTCTGTCCAGTTGATATTTTATATCTGAAAATAACCTAATGTGATGTTTTATTACATTTATACATTGTATAATGTTATAATTAGATTAAATATATGCATTTCCTTAAACTTTAATTTATTTAATGAAAAACTTTCAAAGTCTTCTCTGCTAGGTATGTGAACTACATTACTGTTATCTGTAGAATTACAATAGGCAACAGCACAGCTGAACTTCTTTAGACAATAACTCAATATTCATAGATCAACATTATCCCATCCTCCCCACACATTTTCTGACCAATACTAAATGCCATTTCACTATGAATTTCTATGAGATCAGTGATTTGATTCCTTATAACAGTGAGATCACGCCTTGCTTGTTCTGCTCCATTTGATTTCATGGGATAATTCCTATCTCCATCCATGTTGTCATAAATGAGACTTCTTTATTCTTTGGGGGTATAAAGTAATATTCAATCTGTATATTGCCACATTTACCTGTTCATTAATTGATAGATATTTAAGTTCATTTCTTCTCTTTAGTGAATAGGCTGGACTAAGCCTGTGAGTTCATATAATTTATCTCTAAACATCAATGTGTCTAGCAGCAATGTTTGTGGTTTACATGGTAGTCCCACCACTTTGTCAAGCATGTTCACATCCATCGATCATGTATCTAATTCTTTTGAGTTTATTTAGAACTATTGTCCAGTTTTTAATTTGGATTTTTGTTTTGGTTTTGGTTGTTCTTCATTCTATTAAGTTCCTTATGTACCTTGGATATAAATCACTTGTCAAATATGTGCATCAGTATTTTCATCATTCTGTGGCTTCAGTCAATAGAATGTGTCCTCAACACTAAAAGGTTTTGGTTTGACATAAACCCATTTTATCTTTTTTTTCCTAAGCCTTTATTATATCCTCTAGGAATCCCTTACCATTTCCAATATGCTAAAAAATTTGTTCTGTTTTCTTTTTCCTTCGTTTCATGGATTCAAGTATGATACATAGTCAATACATAATGAGTTGAGCATATTTTTGGAAATCAACAGACATAGGAGTCTGCTTTCATTCTTCTACATGTGAATATGTTATTTTCTCAATAAAATTTCCTGGATATGCTATGATTTCTCCCATAATTATACTGTGTTTTGGTGATTCAGGAACATATCATTACATCAAGAATAGCAGAATCACTACCCCTACATCTAACAAAGGGCTAATATCCAAAATATACAAAGAATTCATGAATTTAGACTCCAACAAACAAATATCCCAATTTAAAAAATTGGGCACAGAGCTAAAAAGATAATTCTCAGTATAGGAATCTCGAATGGCCAAGAAGAGAAGCACTTAAAGAAATGCAATACATCTTTAGTCATCAGGGAAACACAAATCAAAACAACCCTGAGATCCCACCTTACACCAATCAAAATGGCTAAAATAAAAAACCCAAGGGAAGAGTATGCTGGTGAGCATGTGAAGAAAGAGGAGCACTCCTCCATAGTTGCAAATGTATACCACCACTCTGGAAATCCATCTGGCACTTTTTCAGACAATTGGAAACAGTTCTACCTGAAGATCCAGCTATACTACTCCTGGATATGTACCCAAAAGATGTTCTAACGTACTATAAAGACTTGTGTTCCACTTTGTTCATAGTATCTTTATTCCTAAATGTCAAAAACTGAAAATAACTAAAGAATGGATACAGAAAATGTGGTTCATTTACACAATAGGATACTACTCAGTTATTAAAACCAAGGATATCAGTAATTTTGCAAATAAATCATTGGAACTAGAAAATATTATCATGAGTGAGGTAACCCAGATCCCAAAGGATGTACGTCATATGTATTCCCTAATAAGCAGATATTAGCCATAGAGCACTGAATATCTATGATATACCCCACAGGCCCAAAATAGTTATAAGTTACCTTTTGATTATTAGGGTGATAACTACTGCTTAGGATAGTAAAGTAAGTTTAAGACTCCCAAATATATATGTTGTGCTATTTTAACAACTGTTATAGAATGCTTTATTGCAATGGAATGTATATTGTATGTGTGTGTGCGTGTGTGTGTGTGTGTGTGTGTGTGTGTGTGTGTATGAAATTTGAATTGAGAGTTCAATATTCTCACTTGGTTCATAAACACACACATATGTATATGGATATTATTTTTCTTATGTCTATTTTATGTCACTAATGAAATTATCTTTTATCAACTTTAATTTTAAAGTGGACTATTAGGTAGTTCAAACATTGACAGTTTTATCAAGTATCATACACAAGGGCTAGCATTTGAAATCTATGAAAACAAATGATTACAAAATGCATATCATTAAAAAGCCCAATTAGATATTGAAATAAAAAATTATTTTATATATTACAATATTTTTGAGTTCATATCAACTATACATGAACATGATTTTACAGTGATAAATAATACTCTTTTAATTTCTTCTGTTGTTTGTTTAATGATAAAATTTAAACTTTGATTTATTTATATAAAAAACAAGTATGACTGACGTGCTCAATTAAGTCAAAGGTAAATTAATTGCATGATACATAGACAATCAATGTAGCTAGATAAAATCATATATAAAATAAATTATAGATAATTATATATATTATATAAATATATTGTATATACATAAATAATCTACTTCACAGAAATATTATTTTAAGCAAACATTTCATCATTTTGTCTTTCACACATTTAGAAAGTATAAGTGGAAAAATATAATTTAGAATGATGATGAACTTCTTATAATCTTCAAGATATTCTTATCCCCAACAATAATAATACAAGATAATTTGCTTTTGATTTTGTTCGGACTTGGAGATGATTCCTATTTAGAAAAACAAAATGAAAACATCAGACATGCACAAACCCATTGGCTTTTGGCATCTGGAGGCTGAACAGCTAAAAGTTATAGCATTTTAAATCAATGATGGCAGACTAAGTATACTTGGTACAAGCTGAAGTGTTTACAACAGCAGTTCTGCTTTCAGAATCACTGGGGTATATTCTAAACACAACATTGGAGTTGGTAGCAGAAAAAAGGAACTATACATTTAGTGTTCACTTTCTAAATTCAAATTCAACCCTGTCAAAAATCACACTGACTATTTGACATATTCTTGTATCTGACCTATGAAACAAGAAAAAACAGTATAATCTCATAAAACTCGTGTTTTGAATTCAGCTCAAGTTCAAGTGTTGTCTCAATGTCAGACAGTCACTAGTAAAAATTCAGCATACAATAACAAGCTTAAATACAGCAAATGAAAAGTGCCTTAGACTATTTATTATTCAGAGTTTTCTTAGCAAACATCTAATATGTAAATATTAACCCTGGAAGAATGTAGGGTTTGGGGATATATAAACCATTGCATTTTAGAAGAGGAACTTAATGGTCCATTTTGTTGTGAAGTTGCAAAACAGTAATGATAAGAGAAATATGGCTAATTGTAGCAGGTTCGTGAAGTTTCAGAGAACAGGACTCAATTAGAACTCAGTTAGAGACTTTCATTCTGTCCATACCTTCATAACTTTATCAAAGTTGAAATTAAAGGCAATGGACTATTTGTTTGGCAAAAGAAATTCTGATACAAGATAATATTTAGGCTGGTGTAAAGAAACAACTTTAATTAACAGAGATAAGAATCATCCTAGCAAAATTACCTTTGAGACATTAAAAAAAATTCTGCAGTTAACATGTGAAGTAGCAGAGTCTCTCTCTTGAGCTGGCAACAGAACTTGAAAACATTGGTCATGTGACATTGATTTTGAAAACATGGAAAATATAAGACCAAGGCTTCTCATGAGGAAAGACTGAGGCCAGAAAATGAATGGCAGGGTGACTAGATCTGAGGCTATTGTATGGAGCTCTCAGAGTGAAGCTTGTTTCTCTGTAAACCATAGGATATTTGAGATGCCAGGACTGTTGGACGTCTACCAAGAGGAGCTATACCTAGGAGAAAATTTGTATATACTACAAGCAGCAAACCTTGAGATATGTGAACACTCAAGTTTATTGGTGCTCATAAGATTGCATTATAAGCTCTGGATATCAGATATGATGCTGTAAGAGATTTGGTGGTTATTTTTTTTAGATTTATTTATTTATTTCCTGAATGTGAGCACATTGTCGCTGACTTCAGACACACCAGAAGAGGGCATCAGATGGTTGTAAGCCACCATGTGGTTGCTGGAAATTGAACTCAGGACCTCTGGAAGAGCAGTCTGTGCTCTTAATTGCTGAGCCACCTCTCCAGCCCAGTGGTTACTTTTTTGGAATTTAGTTTTGCTTTAGTATGATTATTTCTTACTATGTCTCAGTCTTTAGAATTTGGAATTGGAATATTTGATTTTTGCCATTATGCTAGAAGCATGTTATAACTTTGATTTATAGCAGCTCACAAAATATACATTGGACTTTTAACATGTTGAAATAGTTAAAGACTCTGGGTGTTTTTAAAGTTCATCTCTCTCATTATTCATCTTTAACCTATTGGATATTAGGTTTATCTATAAAGATAGATACTGTTTGAAATGAAAATTTTAATCCTGGAAGAGATAGTTTCCTACACAAGGCAAGAAAAAATTTTAGGTTTAGGAAATATATACAGAGATTCATGTCTGTAATATGTTTAGTTGGAAATATATGCGAGAGCCATTCCTTTCAATGTTTTATTACATTTTTCTGGGAAGATATGAACACATACCTACTCATGTCAAACAGGTTATGGAGGGAAGAATAAGTATGGCCCACTCATACCTATCGTAGTGAATCAGTGTTTCTTACAGGAGGTTAGGCTATGCCTACAGGAACATGGTTGATTTAAAAGCAGAAGCATTACTGGAAATTTTACCTCAGTAATGGTGGGCGATGACTGGTGACAGCCACACCCATAGCAGTTTCCGTAACCTAGCCAAGCAAATGTAATCCTCAGGTTCAAGAAAAGACCCTGACTAGAAACAAACAACCAAAGAAAGATTAATAAGGGAAGGTACTGAATGCCCTCTTCTGGCACCTATAGCATCTTCTAGCATTTAGTAGACATACTTCTTTCACATATACATCCATACAAATTCACCTAGAGATGCAAACATACAAATACATCATTAATAGAAAAGCAGTTCTACTTAATGATACTTCCACTAGCCAAAAATCACTTGAAGAAAAGTGGTAAGGAAAAAGAGAATAATGGGGTCTCACCACATTACAAGTGATAGCGAAACATTACTCCATAAGTCATGAAGAAATGAATGAGTGAGCACATAAGCTAGAAGTGTAATAAGGATAGGATGTAGACAGTGTGAAAATGATGCAGGGTTTTGAGCATAACAGGTTTTCTCTCCACTCAGTTATTTTTGACCCAAAGACCTAGAGTGTGATCCTTTCATAGTCACCAGAGAGGAGCTTGGGACAATCTCATGGTGTTTTGTCTCCTGTCTGTGAAAATCAAAGAAGCAGATGTTTATGGAATCATGTGAGGTATAAACCTGCTTTAGTAATGAGAATGTCAGAACAATGATGCATTAAGGAGAGGTGGGAGACTCTCAGGAATAGGAGGAGATTCTCAGAGAGGAAAATTCCAACAAACATCCTTCTCTGGTGTTGTTTGTTTGTTTGTTTGTTTTGCTTTTACAAGATTATCACTGAAAGTGGGCAAAAGCTGAAGTAATTACCATGATATATGTTTCTGGAGGCTTTGGCTATTGTGAGATGAGCAAATACCACTAGGCCAGAGTTTTGTCCTTCTTTTCAGCTTGGTCACCTTACATTTAGTTATCAAGCCTCTTATTAATCTTCCTTAACATCTCAGGCCTTGTTGTGCTATCCCTCAATCATTCTATCTTCAGCTTCTCTTCTCTTGCACCATGAGCTCTTTTCTTCTACTACAAACTAATAGCTACTTCTAACATTGAAAGTTACCCTCCATTATCAAGTAGCTTTTTGTTATAGAAGGAATGGAATGTGAAATTGAAAGAAGAAAGGTGATACCTAACAACTGAGAAGAAACTGAGAAAATTATTAACCTTTGGCTGAACTACCTACCCTTTAAAACTGTGTTATAGCAGCTATAAATATATAGTCATTTTACAAAAGATCATCATATTGACATCATTATGAGAAAATGGAAGGACAATTCACAAAATTGACCATCCTATGATTTTTAAAACCATCAGTCATGAACATCTTAGGCCATTTTATATTTTACAAACAGTCCAGTGTTGTCCCACTGAGATAATCTACCATCTGTAAACTAAACCTACTGGATCTTAATGACATATACTTTATAGCATAGAAATCAGAGTGGGTGGGGGAATGAACTACTCCTCCTTCAATAGCGTAGTAACAAAAGCATACTAATTTTTCTATTCCTAAAAACCAGAATTAAGGAGGCATGCTACATCCTTTCTCAAGGACATTCCTTTTCATGTCTTTTACCAGAAAATAGTATTTAACACTCCATACAAAGGGTTTCACTGCTGGAGGTTAGTTTTTACTAAATTGCTAAAGAGAAATACCAGCCAAAGGTGATCAAATTAATGAGAGGCTTACAATTTATTTATCTAGCCTCTACATTTATTCTGTAACTGACTGAATGAAAATTCTCCAGAAACTACTCAGTTTTTTCTGCTAAAAAAAAATCAAAAGTTTTGAAAAATTATGGGATCAGTAGGAATAGGGGTATAAAAGAATGTGATGAGGAATAAATATAATCAACGTGTGAAAAATCAAGATAAAAACAAATGAATATATCAGCATGCATCACCAAATAAACCAGATATATCACCTACATACCTAAGACTTTTCCTCTCAAAGCAGCTTGTATGCTCTGAGCTTACAACTGACATCCTCAAATTTCTGTATTTGAGTTGCTGTAAATGAGATTGTGGATTATGCTGCCTTTTGATATGGCAATTCATGATAATAATTGTGAAAGATCTTCCTAAGGAATAAAGCCAAAGACAATAAAGAACAACGTATATGGACATAAACAAACCAAAGAACCTACTATTAATAAAGAAGTGTATATGTCAGGTCAGAGAACCCTCATATTTCCTGCCATTCAAAGTTTAAAAACTCCTATTGAAATGTGACCATGTCTGTCTCCATCCCCACATTTTCTATCCAAAATGCATGAGTTTATATTGAGTACTTTTATTGAAGTTGAATGGATTTAATATCACTATTGTATATTTGTGGTGGGTAAACTAGAAAATAAAAAACAGGCTTTAGTTTATAGCAATCAGAAAAATAAGACTGCATATATCCAGATTTAGTTTGATGGTATTTCTTATTGCCTAGACATCATGAATTTAAGAATAGTTATGACTTTTGAAATTGTTTCTTTTCAATAGGTAAATAGATACATATTCTTGTGTGTGTGTGTGTCTTATGAGATACTTTTGCAAATGATTGCATGTTTAGAAGACATGATAACTGTTTCATAACAACTATCTCTCTTTTATTTTTCTCCCTTAATAATGTCCAAAGTTCTAAGCATATGGACATCCACTCAGAGACTCCATCAGAGAGGAATCCTAGTAGGTGAGAATCATGTGGCTATGTTCTAACTAATGCAATTGGAAGTGATGAATTCCCTAACTAAGAATGAGTTGTTAAAAGCAGAATGCTTGCTTTTAGATGTTAGTTGACACTGTAAATGGCAAGAGAACAAAACAGATGCCTGTCAGTAAATTTCACCTTTGACAGCTAGGCAGATTATAGCAACATCATCATCAAGCCAAAGTTATAAAACCATCCATACTCAACTTCAACAGCCTTGAGCAGATAGGATAACTTTATCTAGAAAGTTTACCTGCACCTGGACTGTTTCATACAAACATGCAATCAAAACATTTATATGCATAGAATAAACTTAACATATGTTATTTTAAAAGATGTTTAATATAAGCTATATCAATAAGCTAATTGTTATTTTTATATCAAATTAAGGTTTTTATATAAATGAAGCATAAAAGAGTGGATATCTCTTCATTAATTTAAAAAGCTTAACTGTATATGTCAATTATATATGTATATATAATTTATATATTGTATATATAAAACTTAACTATATAATATATTTATAACATTTTAATAATATATTATTATATTATAATCATATATAATGTAATATATTATTGTGAGGCGTTATCATGAGGAGTTTTAAAATAGTATCTCAATAGTATTTCAGGATATTGTAGACATTGTCATTTCTTAAATCAAGTTTTAAATGCTAATGAGAGTAAATAAGGTACACATAAACCTTATTAGTTCATAAAACTCAAAACAAAAGCAAAAAACCCTTTAATTAGCTGATTTCAAGGCCTGGCTGAGAACACAGGCTGTTCTTACAGAGATTTGATTCCCAGTATGCACATTGCAGTTTATGATTGTCTATAACTTGAGTTATGGGGATCTGACACCACATTCTGGCCTCTGTGAACACCAGACAGACATGTGGTACACAGGCATACACATAATTAAAACATCCATACACACAAAATTATTTTTTTAAACAAAAATCGCATTCCACAGATAACAATTAAGTTCAAACTACCTGTTTAATAGTCCAGCATATCAAGGAAAATACACAATCTCCTTCCTTTAATGAGTGATACATTTAAATAAAAGAAAGACAGTGATATCAGTCTTTCTCATGTAAAAAAGCACTGTAAATATGTATTAATTCCTCAATACATATTTGAGAGGGTTTTCTGAGACTAAGTTGCCTATAACTTTATGGATTTCTTTCTGGGCTTTTTCTTCTGTTCTGTTTCTTGATGCCAGTGATGTATGATCAGTAGTGTCATTCAAGGATATGTAAAGCAGAATTTAGAAGCTAGAGAGATTACTCAGCGATTAAGAGCAACCCCTCCTCTTATAGAGGACCCAAGTTAAATTCCAAGCCATCACATAGGGCCACTCACTATTTGTAACTCCAGATACTGGAGATCTGATGCTGTCTTCTGGCCTCTATAAGGACCTTCACACGTATGCGCATATACACACATAAGTAAATAAAGTTACAATTATTTTGAAAAAGAAATAAATCAATGTCTTAAGAAGACCATGTCTTTTCTACAAGATAGATAAAAGGGGTTATGTTATTGGAAACAAACCAGGTCCAGAAAGACCAATAGCATATACCATTTACAAGAAGTCTCTTTAAGTGTTGTTCTCTTAACAGCAGGGATTAAGACAGTTGTATCAGGCGCTTTGCCTTGTTGAGAGACTAAGAATGGAGATATTTTATCAAGGTAAGGATGTGTATGTGTTAGTAAATATACACACTTAAGCTATTGCTTTGTCATATTGCTTAAAGAAAGCAACGAATCTTTTATCTTCATGTCTGAGATTCCGGGCTCTTGATAGAACTTTCTAGGCTTCAAAGGGTTGAGAGAGCCACATTCTTGTGCCTCTACAACCTGCAGAACAGATGCAATCTCTTTTGAGCAGGTGTCACTCCATGTCAGCAGTTTTTCTAGGAAGATGTCTGATGTTCCTGGTGGTAGTAACATCCTGGTGTCTCCATGGCACATTGTGTTTCACTTCACAGGCTTATCAGTACATTCTCAGGAGCACCTTTCAGCAAGTGAACACTGCCACAAATCACCAAGCATCAGGGGCCTTCTAGAATTATGGAGAAAGACTCCATGACTGTTTAAATCTTACACCTTTCAGTCCTATACAAGCAATGCCATATAGAGAAAACTGCATAGTTCCACTGCCAACTCAGAATGGAGCCTGGCTACCTTAGAGCAAAGCTTCATTTTCCTATGTGTTTTGATCATGGGAGAATATTTTCCTTGGTTGCTAATTTGAGTCTAACGTCAGAACTTTCTTTTAAAGACCACTCTTTCCAAATGATTTGCATTCCCAAGATGGATACTTGGATGTTTATAATTTTCATTCCTGTTTAGAACTCTATCCTAAGCATATTCGATAATTTATCAATTTACTACTTGATAGGTCCTACAATTCATATACATTTTATTACAATAATATTTCAGAAATTTTAGTAAATATACACACTTCAGATTACTTGAGTAAATTTCTAGAAATAACTGTCTGATTTGGTGCACAACCAAACCCTACCTAATGTACATTCACTCTCTGCTGATTGCTTTTCCTCAACTTGACATCAGCTAGACTCATCTATGTTGAGGAAATCCCAACTAAGGATATATTTCTGTCAGATTTCTGTAAGAAAACTGTGGAACATTCTATTGATTAATGTTAGATGTGGAGGGTCCAGTATATTGTGTGTGTTGTCAACTCTAGGCAGTTGGTCCTGGCATGTATAAGAAAGAGGCAGTAAGAATCATTCCTCCTTGGCTTCTGCTTCAGTTCCTATGTTTGTGCTCCAGCCTTGTCTATCCATGATGAGAACCTCTAACCTGTAAGATGTAGTAAACTCTTCCTCCCCTAGTTGTTTACAACAGTATTTTTTTCACAACCAAATAAAACAAAACAGGACATATTCTTATTCGTTTAGTTTTTTTGTTAGAATTTAAAGAATTTATTTGACCTATATTTTTTGCAACTGCCATTTTCCTAATCATTAAAGACTTTTAAACCCAAATCTCATTTACCATACATTAGCCATATATTTTTTGTAATAGATTAAATATTCAGCCTCTTTAAAAAAAACTGTTTCAATTGAGAGGTTCTTTTAAAAATACGTTTTATCAGATTAAGCATTTCGAAGTATTTTTGCTTTTATTTGTCTATTCTCGTCTCTGTCTGTCTGTCTATCTCTCTCTCTCTCTCTCTCTCTCTCTGTCTCTCTCTCTCTCTCTGTGTATGTGTGTGTGTGTGTGTGTGTGTGTGTGTATGAGTATGTGTCTGTCCTACAGATGCTCCAGTGCATGTGTTAGAGAAAGCCTGAGGTCAGTGTGAGATGTATAATTCATTATTTTCCCAACTTAGTCTTGAGATATGGTTTCTCAATGAACCTAGATCACATCCATTAACTAGATTCTCTGGTCAGCAAGCCCCTCAAATTTTTTGACTCAATGTTCCAGTATTGGTTTTACACTTACAGTAACATGTCCAGACTGTTAAATGTGATTCTCAAGATCTGATCTCAGATCTTCATGGTTTTGGAGCACCCATTTTTCCCACTGAACATCTCAGCCAAACAGTTTTAAGAAGAAAATATTAACTTTTGTAAAATTCACAAATCCATTTGTTTTTAACTTACATTTTTAGTTTATTTTTACTCTTCCTTTCATCTGTGCTGTGTTTGTGCTTTTCCACTTGTCATCACATTTTTATGATAAGAGCATACAATTTTTACATCTCAAACATTCCTTGTGAATGAATCTTCCCTCAGTTGAGGGAATGGCCTATTTCAGAGATCTTGTAGTGCCAAGGAAGTGTTAGTAAACCACATAAAACTAGTCATGTGCTGATCCGATGCAATCACATAAAGGCCTTTATTTTCAAGCTTGAGACTGGGCTCAGCCTACCACCAACCCTAGGATAGTTTAGGTGGAGAAGAGCCCTGAACACTTATGGGGAAAGGTTTTATAGAGAATAGCAAGTGAGGAATGTGTTTTTAGCCTGGCAAGCATATAATTGGGGTACTACTGTGGCCGTTAACATAATTGACTGGTGTTGAAAGTTAAACCATAAACTTAACTTCTGCTTCCCTCTACACTGGTGGTTATTAGGCAGAGGCGCGTGTCTATCCTAGGGTACAGGTTTGTTGGGGGGTAACCTGGAAATGGTGGATTTGCTGGAGAAGATTAACCTGAAGATACAAGTTTTCTTGGGGTTAGCATAGAAACTGGAACTAGGCTCTTGTTTTATTGGGGGTAACTTATAAACTAATGCTAAGTCTAATGTACTGGCCTGTTCATTTACCTGACTTCAAACTTAGGTTCTCTAAAATGGAGTCTGAACTTAAAATATTTGGCCTATCAATTTCATCTGTGAAGATACTTACACATGGTTTAAATCTTTTAAAACTCCAAAAATATAGATATAAACCAAATAATCAATTTAAAAATTGATTATTTTTAAACTGAATAAAACTAAACAAAAATTTCTCAAGAGGAATCTCAAATGGCTGAGAAGAATTTAAGGAAATGTTCAACATCCTTAGTCATCAGGGAAATGCAAATCAAAACATCCATGTGATTCCGTTGTGGAGAACCTTTGAGGCTGCTTGGCAGGAATCTGACATTGGCCAAGGACAAGGAAATGGGCTTTAGGCAGAAATCTGACTTTAAGCCATGACAAGGAAGTAAGTTCAGGCAGGAGTCTATTTTTAGGCTAAAACAGAGAAGTAAGTTCAAGCAGGAATCTAATTTTAGGCTAAAACAGAGAAGCAATTTCAGTCAGGAATACAAGTCTTAGGCTAGAACAAAGAAGTAGGCCTCAGCTTGAATATGACTGTGGGCTAGGACAGGAAAGTAGGCTCAGATAGTTTTGTCATCCAGATGATCCCTTAGAAACAGCAAGAGTAATCATGGGGTGATCACGGGACTCTCTATTCCCATGTTTGTTCCTTGACTGTTTGTTTCTATTGTATTGTTGCTTCCTCAACATAGAACTGACCTAAATACTTGCATATAATTAAAAGGGCTTAAAAGAAAAGTTGAATTAAACAAACCTGCCTTCAGCCTCAGAACTGGCTGAGGTCATGCTGCAATTTTGTCTAATGTCTCTTTTTTTTTAATCCTCACTCCTGCGCTGGAGAATCGGTTGACTGACTGAGCGGGCTTGGTCATTACACCTCACACCAGTCAGAATGGCTAAGATATAAAACGCAGGTGACAGCAGATGCTGGCGAGGATGTGGAGAAAGAAGAACACTCCTCCATTGATGATGGGATTGCAAGCTGGTACAACCACTCTAGAAATCAGTCTGGCAGTTCCTCTGAAAATTTGAAGTAGTTCTACTTGATGACCCAGCTATACCACTCCAACAAATAACAATGACATATTCTCTACTGTGTTCATAGCAGCCTTATTTATAATAGCCAGAAGCTGGAAAGAATCCAGATGTCCTTCAACAGAGGAATGGATACAGAAAATGTGATACATTTATACAATGGAGATATGTCCCTATTTTGTCACTGAAAACCTTGAAAGTGGTTTAAAGCTAAACTAACTTCAGTTGAGTGAGTGCAGTCTAGTATAATCGAATAATTTAAATAATTTTTATCTGTTTAAACAGAGACAGTTCAAGCCAAATTATAAGATGCCCGGAGGTTAGAAAAAATTTGTTATGGTTAATTTGAGGATAAATGGAAGAATTCAGTGAGAAACTGATGCAGTCAGATTGAATCAGTCATCATGAAGAGGAGATTTGAGCCAGAACCGCTAAACTGAACCAGCCACCCATAGTTAAGAAAGAAAAAAAATGAGAAAGTATGAGGTTACACAGCAATAAGGTGACAATTACACCAGGTGAATAAAATTTACATTTACAAAGTCTCCTCTTCTTTCTTTGCTTCCTGGCCGTTATAAGGCAAATAGTTTTTCTTCACCTTCTATTACTGACAACATATTGTCTTGTGTTCAAAAAGACCTCAAAATGGAAAAGCCAACTGATCCCAGGCTGGAACTCTGTAAGCCCAAACAAACCTTAGTTTCCTTACATTTATATTTACTAGGTTCTTTTGAAAATATGAAAAGGTAACCAACATGACTGTGTTCCAGTACTTCAATAGGGAAGCTTCAAAGAATGAAATCAAAGAATTCTCAGGTATCTATTTGTATTTCCATTTTTTTCCAGGCCTTTCATGCATTACAGAGTTTGGTATCTCAAAGTAAATTGGAGGGAAAATAGATGCCGAAAGGAGCCTTTCTGCTGCTGATGAAAGCCAGGTGCAAAGAGTATATTTTAATTGGAGTGAAAAGTTGTCCTTTCTTAAAGTTCTGATTGCTAAGGCTGATTTTTTGTTCATTTGTTTGACTCACTGGAGCTCTTTAAACGTCTTTATGTGCCTGTATTTTGTTTCATCTCTCATTATGGTAGTAAAACTGAATGAAGTTGCAAGGTCTTTGGGATCTTGGCCATTTTATCTGTAAGGAAAGAGACTAATTCCTAGTAGTATTCTTGTCAGTATGAAATGTTTTCTAAGATGTATCATAATAAAACATAAAACCTCTTGACATTAAAGAAGTCACTTTCCTCAATTGTCAGGGAATAATTGTACTTATGTCAATAGAATGGAAACTTGTTAAACAAGTCACTTAGTTACTGGTAGTTCACATGTACTACCTTTTAAAGAAAACGAGAGAGATTTCTGAGGCAATATTTTTAAAATCTGTGTATGGAATAAAATGATGTATTTAAAATTTTCATATTTAATTTTGCCCCTTTCATGAAGTAGCTGATCAGTTAAATGTATCGAAACTCCCTGTGCAATATCCCATCATCTCAGTTATAGTTTCATTTTGCTTTTCTGAAAAGTATTCATATAAACAAGTTGCAAGTTTTAAGTCGTTTGACATTGTGAGCAATATAGGCATACACCAACCCATTCTGCCATGCTCATGATGTCAGTCATTCTTTTCCCTGGTTAACCATGCTGCACAGCCTACTGACCCTTTTGTAGTATTTTGTCTCCTAGATGGAGAGTACATATGTGCTTATTTCAAAATGCATCTATAAAGAAATCTTTGCTATAGATGTACATCTATTTTTATCTGACATTAAACAATAGATTTGAAATCATATACACATAGTTTATTATATATGTGACAAAGAATTCTAATATGACCCCTTATGTTTACAGTCTTTAATAGTTCTACCTCAAGTTTGAAAATACTTGTAAGTTAATAAACCTGACAATGCTATAATCACACTATATTGTATGAGATTTTATCACATCATGGGTAAAACAAAAACAAAAACAAAACTCTATATCAAAATTTGAAGAATTACAGTGCAGTGTTTAATGAGCAGAGAAGTAAAATCTGAGGACAGACCACAAGTGAAGACGGGGTCTTTAACAACAAAATTTCAATCCTGAAATCACAATGAACTTAGTTCTATCAACAGCTGGCTTAATTTCAAGGATGTCTCCAATCTCAGATGAGATTTTTCTGATGAGCTGGCCAAACTACAGTAGAGGATCATACACCCCAGACTACTTGGACAACATAAATTGGTTTTAAAGTGTTAAAAAAAGCACAAATTGAGTGTGTGGAGAAGGCAGGTGGATCAGGGAAGAGTAGTTAAGTGACTGTGCATATTGTACAAAACTAGAAATTTTCTCAGAACTAATTTAAAAGTGAAAAAGATTGTAGGTCTGGCCAGACTAACAATAGACAGAAACTGAAGGATAATAAATTTCTGGTTTTTAAGCTTCTAAGATCATGGTAATTTTTGGACGGTGATAGTACAGTGTTCATGCTAAATCTTCTGCTCATGTAAATATATATGTGTAATTACAGGAAACATAAAGTGTATGTTTGTGTGCTGTGTTGTTCTATTTATCACAGGAACAATTATTCATCTTTTACTTTTCTTTATATCTGTGTAGAATAGATACACATGATTATAGTTGAAATTGTAACTAATATGACAGAATATAATAGAATAAGAGTGATTAAATAAATGCTACTGGCTATTAAAAACTGAGTATGTTTTAATCAGAAATGCAATGCTTTATACTCAAACAAATAGAGAATTAATTCTGTAAATGTAAACATGCATTCTAATATCTGAAAGCTAAAGAAATTACTAAAAACCATATTGTGGAAATTCAGAAACTTGTAGAGGTTTTGAAGGAGGATGAACTCAATGTCTTTTAGTTTAAATATGTGTAAATGATAAACTTGAAAAGAAGCATTGAAGCATGTTCATATATTGACAAGTTGGGTGTTTGGATGTAGTTATTCAAATGATAAAACATCTTGTAAGATTGTTACTTATTTTTCTTATACGAATAGATTCTGTTGTGTTGGTCTTTTTCCCTTTTTTAAAGTGACAAATCAACTTTGAATATTCAGCAACTTCTAAGGAGTATGTTCTGTGCTTAGGTATGAAAAGTTTTTCCCATTAGAATAACTTGATGTGCTTGGTACTAACTTTATCCTTTCTTTTTTATGAATATTTGGGGATGGTACACAGATGGCATAATTTTACACTCCACAAGAAGCTAAAAAGTTTCTTATAGTCAGTATTTCTACCTCATTTTTAAAATTAGATATGATCATTCCATGTAATACTTTGCCAAATAAGGCAAAATAAATATTAGTCATGCAGGGCTATGTAAGCTGATTAGAAAAATTATGAGTTTTAAAATCCATTATGGTTAGCTATTTGAACATTTGTCTTCCAAAGTTCAAGCCTTTTCTCCTTCTTGATCTGTGTCTAATTTTCACTGTTTTATGTTATGATCTTGAAATCTATTAAACACACACACAGACACACACTCATAACCAACCTTTTTGTTTACTTAATATTAGCTCTGTTATATTATGAAATCTTATCACAATACCATTAAAATCATTAGCTTCTACCATATAAGTTTTCCAAATAATATTATGCCTGGCTAAATGGTCAGGATTAAGAAAGATTTTTAGATGTTCTATTAGTTTAAATTATTTTATTGTATTATTCATTTGTATGTTCGTAGTGTCCATATGCACATATATGTCACAGTGCACATATGTGTAAATTAGGAAGCAACTTCAAGGAGGTGGTTCTTACTTTCTAGCATTTGGCTCCCAGTGGCAGAAATCAGAACATTAGGCTTTGCAGAGAGTAAGTATATCTGCTAATCCATTTCTCTCCCTGGCCCTGACCTTTTATTTTTAATGAAGTGAATATATTAATTTTTAATTTAAGGAAAAATTATTTTTGATTTGGTCACTATATGGTAGAATTTACTTGGTTGTATGGCCAAGGTTATATCTTCAGTTTTTTATATTTAAGTGTGTATTCCATTTAGCTTGAACAGCAAGCCTACTATTGGTATTTAACTCCAAGAGTAAAAGGAAACTGGACTTAAAATGTCATCTTTGACTTGAACATTTCCATATGAGCTTAGGAAGACTAACAGTCTTCAGAGGATATTAAACTTAAAGAAGTATGTACTTCATTTACTAGGCATTTATTTCCTGGTTATTTATTCTTAAAGGTAGGCTGGGATGTATTTTGCCCCTGGTGAGTGTTTTGGACACTGACACTTTAGATAAGGAGTGAGGTTTCTAATTCATGAAATAGCCTGCAGATATATAATAGCCCAGTGCTTAACAAGATTGAAATTTAAATAGCTGTCAATTTTCTTGTGAAGAGCTGGTTCAGAATACTTTTGCTAGAGCAGCCCAATTCTTTTGTCCTATAAGGGTCACATTCACATGTAGCACTTGAAATGCCAGAAAATTTGGAATATGTTTTTTTTTGTTGTTGTTGTTGTTTGGATTTTGTTTTTGTTGTTTTTGTTTGTTTTGCTTTTTTGGCTAGACACTGCAGGTACCATGTTAGGCACATTTTTATGATGTATAGGTTTTAATATAATTTTTGGAAGGAGACTCACCTGCTTCAAAGCTATTAAATAATGTTGAATAAGTGTCAGCTGCTTTTCAAAGCCCACACAGCTGACTGGTGTAAAAGCCAAATTAAAATTAAATCTGGGTTTCCTAGTTAGAAGATCCTGTGCATAAATACTATGCAAGTATTTACGTAAAGTAGTTGTTTAGTTTAGTTTTTAGTTTAGTTTAGTTTAGTTTAGTTTATTTAGTTTAGTTGTAGTAGTAGCAGTAGTAGTTGTTGTTCTTCTTGTTGCTGCTGTTGCTGTTGTTTTACTCTCCCACTTTAGCTCATGGATACATTTGAAATTTTCAGGCAGAGTGGAAGTAGCCACCAAAATTAAATAAGAAATATAATTCACTCCGTGACAATGCTCCTGCAAACACTGGTGCTTCATATTTAAGAAAGACATTTGTGTCAGTGCCTTATGCCAATTCTTTTTTTTTTTTATTGGATATTTTACTCACATCTCACATGTTATCCCCCTACCCCATCCCCCACCCACCCGGGAACCCCCCATCCCCCCACCATTTCCCCCTCCTCTCCGTGGATGCAACCCCCACCCCCCCAACTCCCACTTCCCCACCCTCAAAACTCCCACCCCCTGGGGCGTCCAGTCTTCATGAGGTCAAGGATCTCATCTTCCACCCGTTCCAGGCAGGGCCCTCCACTCCTACACACTCAGCTGAAGCCCTGGATCCCTCCATAAGTGCTCCCAGGCTGGTGGCTAGGACCCTGGGAGCTGTGGTTGGTTGGCATCGCTGCTCTCCTCATGGTGCCACAAACCCCCTCAGCTCCTTCAGTCCTCACTCTAACTCCTCCGTTGAGAACCTCATGATCAGTTCAATGGCTAGTTGTGAGCATCTGCCTCTGAATATGTCAGACTCCCGAAGGCCTCTGAGGAGACATCCATATCAGGCCCTTATCGACATGCACCTCCTGACTTCCACATCAGCATCTACCTTTGGTGACTGCACATGGGGTGGACACGTCTCCAAACGGTCCCTCCTTCAGTTTCTGTCCCTCACTTTGTCTCCATGTTTGCTCCCTTGAGTATTTTGTTGCTCCTTCTAAGAAGAACTGAATCACCCCCACTTGGTCTTCCTTTTTTATGAGCTTCATGTGACCTGTGAGTTGCATCTTGGGCATTTCAAGGTTCTGGGCTAATATCCAATAATCAGTGAGTGAATACCATGTGTGTTCTTTTGTGATTGGCTTACTTCACTCAGGATGATAATTTCTAGTTCCATCCATTTACCTAGGAACCTCTCGAATTCATTGTTTTTAATAGCTGAGTAATACTCCATTGTGTAAATATACCACATTTTTTGAATCCATTCCTCAGTTGAAGGACATCTGGGTTCTTTCCAGCTCCTGGCTATTATAAACAAGGCTGCTATGAACATAGTTGAGCATATCTCCTTGTTATATGTTCGAGCATCTTCTGGGTATATGCCTAGGAGTGGTATAGCTGGATCCTCGGGTAATGCTATGTCCAATTTTCTGAGGAACCGCCACCAATTCTTATACCAGTGCATTAGTATATAATTCGAGGTCAGGTGACGTGATGCTTCTAGCTCTGTTGCATTTACTTAAGACTGCTTTAAACTCATGATCATCTTTTAAATTATTGTTATCTGTTTCTCATATGATTTTCGGTATTAGTGTTTCCAGTTTTAGTAGAATGTTGCTGGTATTTTAATGGGATCTCACTGAATTTTAAAACTATTTCAATTTTTGTTCATTTTAAAAATGAATTTTATTCATTTAAACCTTTGAGGCAATGGAGTTGGATCATTGCCACTAAAACTTCCTCCACTTAATTCCTTTCAGATCTATCTCTACCACCCTAACCACTCACATGACTGTCTTGTGAGAAGCCTTTTAATTACAACTGCCCATTGCTCATGTTTAGGTGGCTATCCAACGGAATATGGAGGACTTACCAGGGCTCGTACCCTTCACAAATCCTGACTCTTCTTTCCTCAAAAGCCATCAAATATCTTTAACCCCTGAGTTAAAGGTGGGGCTTGAAAGCCTCTTCCCAATCCATTCTAGAGTACTGACTGATTAGATCTTGTCCAGGTGAATTCATGAGCACTGTGGTCCTGTCATGTGCAGAAGACTTTTTCTAAGGCTCCCCTGATCCAATCCTCTTTCCATGATAGTCTATATAGCTTGAGAACAGTTGCGACACAGCTGTCCATTTACACCTGAACATTTCAATGACTTATTCTGTGTTCTTTGATCAATCTGAGTTTCTCTGTCTTAATCATTGTCAGTTACACCAAGAAATTTCTTTGATGAGGTGGAGAGCTGTGTTAATCAATAAGTAGAGAGTCATACATTTAGATGGTAGTTTGATACTATGGCCATTTAGCTGAATGATGGAGTAGGTCACCCCAGGAATCTGTGAGCTCTTAAATCTTGGTTTGTAGTTAAATTTGCAGCAGCAAGTATGTTTCCTCCTGTGGAATAAGTCTTAAATCCAACCAGAAGGCAGTTGGTTACCTGGAATACAATTCATTCCAAGATTACACCCATGAGCATATTTTTCAATAATTTTCATTGTTTCAGATCACAGAGTCACAGCTAGACAAGACTTCTGATGAATTTCTTTCCCTTAGTGACCTACATAGCACTTTTCAGAACTATGAAAACTAGCTAGAAGGAAAAAGGCATCCTGGTCAATACCACCTTGATTTTCCAGAGTTTGTTACCAGTGTGTGTATTGTTTCCAGCAATAGGGTCTTATTATTAGGTTCTCTTGGATAGCCAAGAGCAATGACAATAGCTTTAGTTTTTTTATTTGAGAGTCACTAATACATCATGACAAACAGCAGGGGAGGTACTCCATGCCTGAAACTGGGCTTTTTATTTTGTAACCTGGGATGAGCATAACCCCATGTGTAGGATACCTCCACAAAGCCTTCATTTCTGTGTGTATGTGTGTATGTGAGTGTATGTGTGTATATATGTGTATGTGTATGATATGTTTAGAAGACCTATATTTATATAGTAAGAGGTTTCCATATGGTACATTAAACATCTTTGAAGTGTCTTAGAGAAATAATGCAGAGGGATATTTAAGTGAGACGTGACATAGATGGGTAGGTCTGATTGATGAAAGGGTTGGGGAAGGTATAACTTTGACCTCACTGGATTTTAAAGTCACTTTTGATAACATTAACATTAGTTTTATATTTAAAGGAGCAATTGTGGGACGCGCGTGTAATCATCTCGCCAGCAAGAACGCACACGTGGACACACATCAGTATCCTTCCGTAGGAACACGTTTATTCCCAAAAACAAAATGGTGGAAGAAGACGCCAGGCCCGGGAAAAGCACTGCTTATATACCCTTAGAGCGGTGTATTCACCTCTGATTGGCTGCTTACTCATTGCGCGCCAAAACGCCGTGGGATGGGCTTTAACTTTGGCGGGCTTTTACCATGGCACATGCGCAATTTACTTGTTTACTAGGAAGAATCCCGGATGTCAGCGCCATGTTGCAATGGCAGATTTTGCCAGCACCCGCCGCGGCTTCCTACAAGCAATTGTATTTGTATAACATTAAATCAAGGGTAAAGACTACTGTCATAAAATTGGGAAGAGCAATGAGGAGGAAAGAAACAAATGCTTTTATAAGATGCTTCCAATTAATATAATACTCACAGTTGCTTGATTTGAAATTAAAAGAGATAATTTTTATAACTATATTGATTCTTTGAAAATTTCCTACATGGATATATTTTATTTTGATTTCAAACCAAAGGAGTCCCCTCCAAAGCCCAGTGCTACCTTCACCCAACACATCTCTTTTTGTTTGAATTTCTTTTAAAAATAATTAATGTACCTAAATAGAAACAAACATGAATAATATTCCAGTTATTTTATATGTGTTTTCTATTCAATTTTATCATTGTTAATTTAAAATTTAGATTGTGAACATCTCTTCCTTTTTGGTTAAATTTGTCCTAAACATTGCAATTACTGTGAATGGAATTATTTGCATGATTTCTTTCTCAGTGACCATGTAATTGGTGTAACTTTAGGCTGGTGATTTTTGCACATCGATTTTGTATCCTGAAAGTAAGTTGAACATACCCGTCAGTTCTAATCATGTTTGCATAGTCTTTAATTTTTGTTATATGAAATTGTATTGTTGGTCCTCTATGAACACCATTTAGCTTCATAATTCTATTTTGGACACATGTCCAGCCCTGAACCCCAAACTTTGGATCCTTTCTTTTTTTCTCAGCATTTAAACATCTAAGGCCAGGATTACTTTAAAATTATCGGAGACTAACAGGAATCTGTAGTTAGAATATCGAGTAAAGGTTCTCATCGACACAGTAATATACAGGCAAGTCTTATTTTTCTTTGTTTATTAAAGCCTGTGTCCTTTTGTCATTTATTGTCATCTAATGACAGTGTTTGCAAGTTAATGTTAAGGACTGTTTGTTCAATTATCATAGGAATCCAGTATGTACAATCTTCCCCTTTGTACTAGCTAATTATACAACACTGAGAAAAATCTTCCAGAAACAATTGCAGAAAAATACTGGAGAAAGAAGATCATTTTGGGCTCGAGGGTTCATAGATTTTGACTCATCTCAGTGAGGACAAGGTAGGGGAGCCAGATGGCTTACATTATAGGCTCTAGGGAGCAGAGTGAAGCAACTGTCATGCCAGGGCACTCTTTCTCTCAATTAAGACACAAGTGTCCATGGGACTATCTTGCCTACATACAGGTGTGGGGAGAGATTCCCCCCATTAATTAATCCACAGTTTTTTGAAGCCCATATATGTGATTTAATAATCCACTAGAGATTTCTTGATCCTAACAGAGTGGCAATCAAGAAGAACCATGAGAACAAATTTGTTATATCAGAGCCACTGTTTACTCCCCATGACTCTGGAATAGTTACTCAAATTCTCAGCACTACAGTTTTCATATCTGTTAAACTGAGATCTTAAGAATACTTACTCCCTCAGAACAAGGGAACTTTCATAACCACACTCTGGAAGAACCACCAAGCAGCTGAAAGAGTCAGATGCTGATATTTGCACCCAACCAATGGACGGAAGCTGCTGACCCCTGTGGTTGAATTAGGAAAAGGCTGGAAGAAGCTGAAGAGGATGATGACCCTGTAGGAGGACCAGCAGTCTCAATTAACCTGGGCCCCAACCAAGCAGCATAGACCAGCTGATATGAGACCACCAACCCATATACAGCAGAGGACTACAGGGTCTGGATTCAGTCAGAAAAGATGCACATAACCCTCAAAAGACTGGAGGCCCCAGAGTTTGGAGGTAATATGGGGGTGGGGTGGAGGATGAGGATAACCTCCTGGAAACAGAGGGACTGGAAGAGGTATGGGATGTAGAACAGTTGGTGGGTAGTTGGAGGGGGCAGTGGAATAAAATCTGGAGTGTAAGTAAATAAAAGCCAAAAAAAAAAAAGAGAGAGAGAACTTACTCTGTAAAAGTACCACAATAACTTAAAATATTTAAACATTTGTAAACTTTTATTGACCCATAAAATGCCACTTGTTAGTTTAAAAAATTAATTTGCTAACAAGCCATGTTGATCAAAGTATGATTATAAAGCACTGTATTTCACTGCTATCAGACATCCTTATTTGATTTTGTAGAAAGGACTACAAATACTTTAAATTATAGATTATAAGAGCTTATATGAAGTCTATTCTGTAGAAAGGAGTCAGTATATATACTTTGGAAGCATCTTATTAGGTGTAGAGTTGTTTTGCTGCTCCTAATTAATGAACTTGATGTTCATTGTTTCTTTTCTGTGTGCATGTGAGACAGAGGGCAGAGGATGGAGAGAGAGAGAGAGAGAGAGAGAGAGAGAAAGGGAGAGAGAGAGAGAGGGGGAGAGAGAGAGAGAGAAAGAGAGAGAGAGAGAGAGAGAGAGAGAGAGAGAGAGAGAGAGAGAGAGGGGAGAGAGTATATTTTTTAAAACAGAGCCTCAGAGACAAGAAGCACATGACAGGAGGAACTAAACTTTAAATTGATTTAATGCCTGTTCTAGTTCATCATAAACAGAATAATAACATAAGGATCAGGGAAGGAAGATTAAAAATTCAATTTCAGATTTTATGCATGTTATGGGCAGCAAGGTCATATATACCTCGAGACATTATTCAATTTAAAAGTATTGCAATTTTCATTTTTATTAGGTTAGTCAATATTATTAAATAGGAAGTTTTACTCTAGTAAATATACTATCAGTATTTTCTTTTTGTACAATGGAGTATAAAAAATTGATTTTATTCTAGTCTTATTATTTTTGCTTAAATATTCAAAGCAAAATTTCATCTACTTTTATTAAATTTGTAATAGTTACAGCCTGTAATTCACAGAGTAACATACATACCTTGCTTATTTTTATGTCCAGAGTGAATTTTGGTTACTCCAAAACTTCCTGATGAATTACACTTTATACCAATCAACTAGTAAAACATAAGAAAGACTAGGGTTTCTAATTTTCTATGTGATATTGATTATGTAATATTGTTCCTATTTTCTCTATATTAAGAATAAAGTAGCCCCTTCCTTCTCCTCTGCCTGGCCCTTCCTGCTGTGGAAGACTCAGCTGATCTGTTCCCAGGAAGACACCATATTCAGACCCATCCCTGAGGATCTGTTGCACTCAGAGTAGTTGACAATTCACTGCATGCAGAGCAGTTGACTCCTAGCTGGTTGACACCTGTTAAGACATCATACTCTGACCCATTGGCACTGATTCCTTCTAATCTGAGCCAGTGCACTGAGCAGAACTTGGGTACTACCTCTGCAACCAATTTCACAATATCCAGGGGAAGCTGGTTTCCTAGGAGCTCTAACACGCCCAAGAGCATAGAGGAAGCTGGACTCCAAAGAGCTCCAACACTCCAAGGATCATAGAGAAATCTGCACTTCCAGTAGCACTAACACACCCAGGATCATAGGATTACAGTATCCCAGAGGCAGCCTGACTCCCAGAAGCTCTGTCACCCAGGATTACAGGATCACAGAGACAGCTGGTCTCTGAGGAGCTCTGACACAACCAAGATAACAGGAGAGACAGGCTCTAGTCAGAAACAGTGAGTGCAGGAAGCACTAGAGATAAACAGATGGCAAAAGACAAGCACAAAAATGTAAGCAACAAAAACCAAGGTTACTTGACATCATCAGAGCCCAATTTTCCCACCATAGCAAGCTCTGGATACCCCATCACACCGGAAAAGCAGGATTCAGATTTAAAATCACTTCTCATGATGACGATAAAGGATATAAAAAAGAACATAAATAACTCCCTTAAAGAAATACAGGAGAACACAGGTAAATAGGTGGAAGCCCTTAAAGAGCAAACAAAAATCTCTTAAAGAATTACAGGAAAACACAACCAAACAGGTGAAGGAATTGAACAAAAACATCCAGGATCTAAAAATAGATGTAGAAATAAAGAAATCACAAAGGGAGGATACACTGGAGATAGAAAACCTAGGAAAGAGATCAGGAGTCATTGATGCAAGCATCACCAACAGAATAGAAGAGATAGAAGAAAGAATCTCACATGCAGAAGATGCCATGAAAAACATTGAAACAACTGTCAAAGAAAATACAAAATGCAAAATGCTCCTAACCCAAAACATATAGGAATCCCAGAACACAATGAGAAGATCAAACCTAGCGATAATAGGTATAGAAGAGAGTGAAGATTCCCAACTTAAAGGGCCAGTAAATATCTTCAACAAAATTATAGAAGAAAACTTCCCTAATGTAAAGAAAGTGATATCAATGAACATCCAAGAAGCCTACAGAACTCCAAATGGACTAGAGCAGAAAGGAAATTCTTCAGTCACATAATAATCAAAACACCAAAATGCACAAAACAAAGAATATTAAAAGCAGTAAGGGAAAAAGGCCAAGTAGCATATAAAGGCACACCTATCAGAATTATACCAGACTTCTCACCAGAGATTATAAAAGCCAGGAGATCCTGGACAGACGTCATACAGACCCAACCAGAACACAAATGCCAACCCAGGCTACTATACCCAGGAAAACTCTCAATTACCATAGATGGAGAAACCAAGATATTCCATGAGAAAATCAAATTTACACAATATCTTTCCACAAATCCACCTGTACAAAGGATAATAAGTGGAAAAATCCAATGCAAGGAGGAAAAATACACCCTAGAAAAGGCAAGAAAGTAACCTTCTTCTGAAAAACCCGGAAGAAGAAAGCCACACAAATATAACTCCCCCTATAATAACAAAAATAACAAGAAACAACAATCACTTCTCCTTAGTATCTTTTAACATCAGTGGACACAATTCCCCAATAAAAAGACATAGACTAACAGACTGGATACATAAACAGGACCCAGAATTTTTGCTGCATACAGGAAACACATATTAGTGACAAAGATAGACACTACCTCAAGTTAAAAGGCTGGAAAACAATTTTTCAAGTAAATGGTCCCAAGGAACAAGCTGGAGTAACCATTCTAATAGCAAATAAAATCGACCTTCAACCAAATGTTATCAAAAAAGATAAGGACAATTCATACTCATCAAAGGAAAAATCTACCAAGATGAACTCTCAATATCTCTGCTCCAAATCCAAGGGCACCCACATTCATAAAAGAAACCTTACTAAAGCTCAAAGTACATATTGCACCTCACACAATAATAGTGGGAGACTTCAATACCCCACTCTCAGCAATGGACAGATCATGTAAACAGAAACTAAACAGAGACACAGTGAAATTAAGAGAAGATAGGAACCAAATTAATTTAACAGATATCTAAAGAACATTTCATCTAAAAATCAAAGAATGTACCTTCTCCAAAATTGAGCATATAATTAGTCACAAAACAGGCCTCCAGAGATAAGAGAAGATTGAAATAATCCCATGTATCCTATCAGATTACCATGGACTAAGACTGGTCTTCAATAACAACAAAAACAACAGAAATCCCACATATATGTGGAGACTGAACTATGTTCTACTCAATGTCAAGGAAGAAATAAAGAAATTAAAGACTCTCTTGAATTTAATAAAAATGAAGGCTCATACAAAAACATATGGGACACAAGTGAAAGCAGTGCTAAGAGGAAAACTCATAGCTTTAAGAGTCTCCAGAAAGAAACAGGAGAGAGCATACACTAGCAACTTGAAAGCACACCTGAAAGCTCTAGAAAAAAAAGAAGAGAATACACCCAAACGAATTAGATGACAGGAAATAATCAAACTCAAGGGTAAAATCAACTAAGTAGAAACAAAAAGAACTATACAGAGAATCAACAAAACCAGGAGCTAGTTCTTTGAGAAAATCAACAAGATATATATATATATATAATATAAGGATATATATATATCCTTAGCCAGACTAACCAGAGGGCACAGAGACAGTATCAAATTAATAAGATAGGAATTGAAAAGGGAGACATAACAACAGAAACTGATGAAATTTAAAAAAAAACATTAAATCCTACTACAAAAGCCTATAGTCAACAAAACTGGAAAATCTGGATGAAAAGAACAATTTTCTAGAAGGTACCAGGTACCAAAGTTAAACCAAGATCAGATAAACCACCTAAACAGTCCAATTACCCCTAAAGAAATAGCAGCAGTCATTAAAAGTCTCTGCACAAAATAATAATAATAATAATAATAATAATAATAATAATAAAAAATAAAAAGCCCAGGACCAGATGGATTTAGTGCAGAATTCTATCAGACCTTTCAAGAAGACCTAATACCAATTCACTTTAAACTATTCCACAAAATAGAAACAGAAGGAACACTACCCAATTCATTCTATGAAGCCACAATTATGTTCATACCTAAGCCACGAAAAGACCCAACAAAGAAAGAGAACTCCAGACCAATCTTCCTTATGAATATTGATGCAAAAAATGCTTAATAAAATTCTCATGAACTGAATCCAAGAACACATCAGAACAATCATCCATCATTATTAAGTAGGCTTTATCCCAGGAATGCAGGGATGGTTCAATATATAGAATTCCATCAAGGTAATCCACTTTATAAACAAACTCAAAAGGAAATAAAAAACACATGATCATCTCACTAGATGCTGAGAAAGCATTTGACAAAATTCAACACCCCTTCATGGTAAACATCTTGGAAAGATCAGGAATTCAAGGCCCATAACTAAACATAGTAAAAGCAATATATAGGAAATCTGTAGCCAATCTCAAACTAAATGGAGAGAAACTTGAATCAATTCCACCAAAATCAGGGACTAGACAAGGCTGCCCACTCTCTCCCTACCTATTCAATATAGTACTTGAAGTCTTAGCCAGAGCAATTAAACAACAAAAGGATGTCAAAGGGAAACAAATTGAAAAAGGAAGAAGTAAAAATTTCACTATTAGCAGATAATGTTATAGTATACTTAAGTGACCCCAGATTTCACTATTTGCAGATGATATGATAGTATACTTAGTGACTTCCACTAGAGAGCTCTAAATTCTGATAAAAACCTTCAGCAAAATGGCAGGATACAAAATTAACTCCAATAAACAAGTAGCCTTCCTCTACTCAAAGGATAAAGAGGGTGAGAAAAAAATTAGGGAAATGACACCCTTTACAATAGTTACAAATCATATAGAATACCTTTTTGTGAATCTAACCAAGCAAGTGAAAGACCTGTATGACAAGAACTTCAAGTCTCTGAAGAAAGAAATTGAAGAAGATCTCAGAAGATGGAAAGATCTCCCATGCTAATGGATTGGCAAGATTAATATAGTAAAAATGGCCATCTTTCGGAAATCCACCTACAGATTCAATGCAATCCCCATCAAAATTGATACTCAATTCTTCACAGAGTTAGAAAAAACAATTCTCAAATTCATTTGGAGTAACAAAAAAATCCAGGATTGCTAAAACTATTCTCAACAATAAAAGATCTTATGGGGGAATTACCATCCCTGACTTCAAGCTATACTACAGAGCAATAGTGATAAAACCTGCATGATATTGGTACAGTGATAGGCAAGAAGATTAATGAAATAGAATTGAAGACCCAGAAATGAACCCACACACTTATGGTCACTTGATCTTTGACAAAGGAGCTAAAACTGTCCAGTGGAAAAAAAGACAGCATTTTCAACAAATGATGCTGATTCAACTGGAGGTCAGTAGGTAGAAGAATGCAAATTGATCTCTTCTTATTTCCTTGTACAAAGCTCAAGTCCAAGTGGATCAAGGACTCCAAATGAAACCAGAAACACTGAAACTAATAGAAGAAAAAGTAGAGAAGAGCCTCTAACACATAGGCACAGAAAAAGTTCTTGAACAGAACACCAATTGCTTCTGCTCTAAGATGAAGAACTGACAATTGAGACCTCATAAAACTGGCAAAGCTTCTGTAAGACAAAGAATACTGTCAATAGGACAAAATGATAACCAACAGATTGGGAAAAGATCTTTGCCAATCCTACATCTGATAGAGGGCTAATATCCAATGTAGACAAATAACTCAAGAATTTAGACTCCAGACAACCAAGTAACACTATTAAAAATGGAGTATGGAACTAGAGAAACAATTCTCAACTGAAGAAACTCCAATGGTTGAAAAGCACCTAAAGAAATGTTCAATACCCTTACTAATCAGGGAAATGCAAATCAAAATAATCCTGAGATTCTACCTCCCACCAGTCAGAAAGGCTAAGATTAAAAACTCAGAGGATAGCTGATGTTGGTAAGGATGTGGAGAAAGAGAAACACTCCTCCTTTGTTGGTGAGATTGCAAACTGGTAAAATCACTTTGGAAAACAATCTTGCAGTTCCTCAGAAAATTGAACATAGTTCTAAGTGAAGATCCAGCTATACCACTACTGGTAATATACCCAAAAGATGCTCCAACCTATATAAAGGAAACATGCTCCATTATGTTCATAGTAGTCTTTAATAGTCAGAAGCTGGAAACAATCCAGATGTCCTTCAACAGAAAAATGGACAGAGAAAATATAGTATATTTACACAATGCAGTACTATTCAGCTATTAAAAACAATTGCTTTATGGAATTCTTAGGAAAATGGGTAAAACTAGAAAATATCTTCCTGAGTGAGATAACCCAGATTCAAAAGGACACACATGGTATATAGTCACTGATAAGTAGATATTAGTCCAAAAGCTCAGAATACCCACAATACAATTCACAGACCATATGAAAATTAACAAGAAGGAAGACCAAAGTGTGGACTCTTCAATCCTACTTATTAGGAGAAACAAAATAATCATGGGTGGTAGAGGGAAGAAGATACTTGGGGGGAATGAAGAGGAGGGAAAAATGGGAGAGGGGGGATCAGGTATGAGAAGAGACAGGAGACAAGTCCAGAAGGTCAGGAAGACGAATAGAAATATGTAGCAGTAGGGATAGGGAAACAGGTTGGGGACCACTAGAAAGTCCCATACACCAGAGAAGCAGAAGGTCCCCAGCAGCCAAGGGAATGACATTACTCAAAATATCCAACAGAGAGGAGACATAACCTGTAGAGTCCACCTCAAGTAGATAGGCATGGCCTCCAGTTGAGGGATGGGCCACCCATACATCTCAAAAAAAATTTTTTTTTGAGACAGGGTTTCTCTGTGTAGCCCTTGCTGTCCTGGAACTCACTCTGTAGACCAGGCCAGCCTCGAACTCTCGAACTCAGAAATCCACCTACCTCTGCCTTCCAAGTGCTGGGATTAAAGGCGCGTGCCACCACCGCCTGGCATCTCAAAATTTTTAACACAGAATTTTTCTTGTCTAAAAGAAATTCATGGATAAAAA
Organism: Grammomys surdaster; assembly: GCF_004785775.1. Lineage (NCBI taxonomy): Eukaryota > Metazoa > Chordata > Mammalia > Rodentia > Muridae > Grammomys > Grammomys surdaster. The sequence continues at coordinate 6,075,714 of NW_021604577.1, forward strand.
CGGAGCAGAGACTGAAAGAATGGACTTCTAGTGACAGGCCCAATTTCAGATCCATCCCATGGGCAGGCACCAAACTTTGACACTATTACTGATCCCATGTTTTGCTTGCAGACAGGAGCCTATCACGTCTGTACTCTGAGAACCTCTACCAGCATCTGACTGAGACAGACGCAGATACTTACAGCCAACCATTGGATTGAGGTTGGGGCCTTCTATGGAAGAGTTAGGGGAAGGGTTGAAGGAGCTGAAGGGAATGGGAATTCCATAGGAAGAACAACAGTCTTAACTAACCTGTACCCTGGGGAGCTGCCGGATCCACCAAACAAAGAGCATACATGGGCTGGTCCTTGGCCTTTGGCACATATGTAGCAGAGGACTACCTTGTCTGGCCTCAGAGGGAGAGGATGTGCCTAATTCTGTAGAGACTTGATGCCCAAAGGAAGGGGGATACTACGGGGTATAAGGTAGGTGGATGGGGCAGCACCTTCTCAAAGGCAAAGGAGAGAAAGTATGGGGTGAAGAACTCTAGGAGGGGTCCTGGTAAGTAGGGCAACATTTAGAAAGTAAATAAAATAAATTAATAAATTGAAAGAAAATTGTTCATATTTTAAGGTTGCAACAGACTTTAAAGTTAAAACTTTATTAAAACCATGACAAAAAGAATGAAGGAGATAAGACTTTAAGTGTCAGATGACTAGGGTTGAATAAGAATTGTGCTTAATTCCTGTAGCAGTAAGTATATGCCTATAGTTAAAATGAGTATCCTGCCAGATTACTGTAATGCTAGATATTACATAACAGAAAAGGCTCCTATGCTATGGCATAGAATTTCATAATAGATTTTGCATGAGTATCTTTTTGTCCCATCATTCTTATCATTACTGTAACCAATTTAGATATTATTATTTTTCTCTCTTGTTTTTTTTTTTGTTTTTGTTTTTGTTTTTTTTATTGGATATTTTATTTACATTTCATATGTTGTCCCCTTACCCCATCCCCCACCCACCCGGGAACACCCCATCCCCTTACCCCTCCTCCTTCTTCTCCTTGGATGTAACCCCCACCTACCCCCCCCCCACTCCCACTTCCCCACCCTCAAAATTCCCAACCTCTGGGGCGTCCAGCCTTCATGAGGTCAAGGATCTCATCTTCCACCTATGCCCGCCCGGCAGGGCCCTCCACTCTTACCTATTCAGCTGAAGCCCTGGATCCCTCCCTAAGTGCTCCCAGGCTGGTGGTTAGGACCCTGGGAGCTGTGGTTGGTTGGTATTGTTGCTCTCCTCATGGTGCTGCAAACCCTTTCAGCTCCTTCAGTCTTCACTCTAACTCCTCCATTGAGAACCCCATGATCAGTTCAATGGCTAGTTGTGAGCATCTGCCTCTGAATATGTCAGACTCTTGAAGGCCTCTGAGGAGACATCCATATCAGGCCCTTATCGGCATGTACTTCCTGACTTCCACATCAGCATCTACCTTTGGTGACTGCACATGGGATGGATACTCAGGTGGAAAGATCTTCAAATGGCCCCTCCTTCAGTTTCTGTCCCTCACATTGTCTCCATATTTGCACCCTTGGGTATTTTGTTGCTCCTTCTAAGAAGAACTGAATCACCCCCACTTGGTCTTCCTTTTTTATGAGCTTCATGTGGCCTGTGAGTTGCATCTTGGGCATTTCAAGGTTCTGGGCTACTATCCAATAATCAGTGAGTGAATACCATGTGTGTTCTTTTGTGATTGGCTTACTTCACTCAGGATGATAATTTGTAGTTCCATCCATTTACCTAGGAAACTCTCGAATTCATTGTTTTTAATATCGGAGTAATACTCCATTGTGTAAATATACCACATTTTTTGAATCCATTCCTGAGTTGAAGGAGATCTGGGTTCTTTCCAGCTCCTGGCTATTATAAATAAGGCTGCTATGAACATACTTGAGCATATGTCCTTGTTATATGTTCGAACATCTTCTGGGTATATGCCTAGGAGTGGTATAGCTGGATCCTCAGGTAATGCTATGTCCAATTTTCTGAGGAACCGCCAGACTGATTTCCAAAGTGGTTGCACCATCTTGCAGTCCCACCAACAATGGAGGAGTATTCCTCTTTCTCCACACCCTCGCCAGCATCTACTATCGCCTGAGTTTTTAATCTTAGCCATTCTGACTGGTGTGAGATGGAATCTCAGTGTTGTTTTGATTTGCATTTCCCTGATGACTAAGGACACTGAACATTTCTTTAGGTGCTTCTCGGCCATTCGAGTTTCTTCCGTTGAAAATTTTTTGTTAAGCTCTATACCCCATTTTTTAATAGGGTTATTTGCTTGTCTGGAGTCTAATTTCTTGAGTTTTTTGTATATATTGGATATTAGCCCTCTATCAGATGAAGGATTGGTAAAGATCTTTTCCCAATTTGTTGGTTGTCGTTTTGTCCTATTGACAGTGTCCTTTGCCTTACAGAAACTTTGCAATTTTATGAAGTCCCATTTGTAAATTCTTGATCTTAGAGCATAAGCCATTGGAGTTCTGTTCAGGAACTTTTCCCCTGTGCCCAAGTATTCGAGGCTCTTTCCCACCTTCTCTTCTATTAGTTTCAGTGTATCTAGTTTTATTTGGAGGTCCTTTATCCACTTAGACTTAAGCTTTGTATAAGGAGATAAGAATGGATCAATTTTCATTCTTCTACATGTTGTCCTCCAGTTGAACCAGCACTATTTGTTGAAAATGCTGTCCTTTTTCCACTGGACAGTTTTAGCTCCTTTGTCAAAGATCAAGTGACCATAGGAGTGTGGGTTCATTTCTGGTTCTTCAATTCTATTCCATTGATCTTCCTGTCTGTCTCTGTACCAATACCAGGTAGTTTTTATCACTATTGCTCTGTAGTACAGCTTGAGGTCAGGGATGGTGATTCCTCCAGAAGTTCTTTTATTGTTGAGAATAGTTTTCGCTATCCTGGGTTTTTTGTTATTCCATATGAATTTGAGAATTTCCTTTTCTAACTCTGTGAAGAATTGAGTTAGTATTTTAATGGGGATTGCATTGAATCTGAAGATTGCTTTTGGCAAGATGGCCATTTTTATTATATTAATCCTGCCAATCCATGAGCGTGGGAGATCTTTCCATCTTCTGAGATCTTCTTCGATTTCTTTCTTCAGGGACTTGAAGTTCTTGTCATACAGGTCTTTCACTTGCTTGGTTAGATTCACACCAAGGTATTTCATATTATTTGCAACTATTGTGAAGGGTGTCATTTCCCTAATTTCTTTTTCAGTCTGTTTATCTTTCATGTAGAGGAAGGCTACTGATTTGTTTGATTTGATTTTATAACCAGTCACTTTGCTGAAGTTGTTTATCAGGTTTAGGAGTTCTCTGGTGGAAGTTTGCGGGTCACTTAAGTATACTATCATATCATCTGCAAATAGTGAGATTTTGACTTCTTCCTTTCCTATTTGTATCCCTTTGACTTCTTTTTGCTGTCTAATTGCTCTGGCTAGGACTTCCAGTACTATATTGAATAGGTAGGGGGAGAGTGGGCAGCCTTGTCTAGTCCCTGATCTTAGTGGGATTGCTTCAAGTTTCTCTCCATTTAGCTTGATGTTGGCTACTGGTTTGCTGTAAACTTACAGCAAACCAGTAGATATTATTATTATAACTATTATTATTCCTTTTTTTTATTGTCAAGTCGTTATCCCCCTCATGGTCCGCCCTCTAACAGTTTCTCATCCCATTTCTCCTCCCACATCTCCAAGATGATGTGCTTACCACCCGACCCTACTAGATCTCCCCACTCCCTGGAGACTCAAGTCTCTTGAAGGTTAGGTGTATCTTCTTTCGCTGAGGCCAGATCAGGCAATCCTCTGCTGTATATGTATTAGGGGCCTCATATAAGCTGGTATATGATGCCTGGTTGGTGGTTCAGTGTCTGAGAGATCTCAGGGGTTCAGGTTAGTTGAGATTGCTGGTCTTCCTATAGAGTCACCCTCCTCTTCAGCTTCTTCCAGCTTTTCCCTAATTCAACCACGGAGATCCCCAGCTTCTGTTCATTGATTGGGTGTATTTATCTGCATCTGATTCTTTCAGCTGCTTGTTAGGCCTCTCAGAGGGCAGCCATGCTAGGCTTCTGTCTATAAGCACACCACAGCATCAGTAATAGTGTTAAACCTTGGAGTTTCCCCTTGAGCTCGATCCCAATTTGGACCTGTCACTGGACTTCCCTTCCCTCAGTCTTTTCTTCATTTTTTGTCCCTGCAGTAGTTTTAGACAGTCACAATTCTTGGTTAGAGTTTTTGACTGTGGGATGGCAACCCCACCCACTTGATGGCCTGTCTTTCTACTAGAGGTAGTCTCTCCTCACTGTTGGGCATTTCATCAAAGGTTCCTCCCTTTGAGTCCTGAGTTTTTCTCACCTCACAGGTCTCTGGTACATTTTAGAGGGTTCCTTGACCTCCTACCTCCCAAGGTTGCCTGTTTCCATTCTTTCTGCTGGCTCCTAAGGCTGACCTCTTGTTTCAGCCTCCCAAACTTATCTTGTGCTCCTTTTCCCTTCCCTGTCCCCTCTCTCATCCACGTCCCTCCCTCCCTCTGCCTCCCGGCATCTTGGTGATTGATTTCTTCTCCTCTTCTAATGAGATTGAAGCATTCTTACTTGGGCCCTTTGGCTTGTTAACCTTCTTAAGTTCTGTGGATGGTACCTGCATATTCTCTACTTTATTTTTTATTTTTATTTTTGGGTAATATTCATTATTAATCAATAAGTGCCATGCATGTCCTTTTGGGTCTGAGTTACCTCACTCAGGATCGTATTTTCTAGTTCCATCCATTTGCCTGCAAAATTCAAACTCAGTTCTGTCATTTTGCTACCTAAATTATTTAGCTAATTTCAAGCATTGACAGATTTCACTAATTAAACAAACTAATTGAAGATGTAAATCCTATTCCTTTCAGGAGAAGGACCATGATCTAAGAGGATGTGAGTATATCAAATCGTATCTTCTCTAATATGAACCCTTTGGCTCAGCAAGTTATAACCTTAATCAATTAATAACTTTTTAATTAGCAAAAGAAACTGCTTTCTTCTAATCCTCTGGTTTAATCTTAGAAAGATGCATGGCCAAAAATAGGTTAAATTACTTAGTGTTCTGCTTTGTAAATAAATATATCTCCTGAAGATTTCTAAGAACCTGGAGTATAATAGAGCTGGAGATTTTGCTTTTACCTCCTGAAAGTTTTGTGGAGAAGACACAAGGATTCCCAAATCTGCTCCTTGGGTACTGTTACTTGCTTTCTAATTACATGGGCCACTAGGAGCTTATTTTGACTATTGCCTGTGGGTATGTGAGAAACTTTGATAATTGAATGGAAGAAAGAGTAAAGCTCATGAACTTCACTCTCTGATTCACTTACTGTGGAAGGATTTTAGGATCTGTGGAGTGAAATTATTTTAAATTTCTTAATACTGAGGTGGTGTAGCCTTACTTTAGAATATTTAAATTGTGTATTACAGCACAAGAACGTGTCCTTGAGTAGATTCTGGACACATGCCAGTATCATCCTGAAAGGTATTTTTACAGTGACATAATTGAAAAAAAAGTACAGAGTTATATATTATTGCTGCATCAAACATGTAGAATGGAAAAAATAAAGTTAATATGTCTAAAACAATACAGTTATTAATTTTTATACAGTGACAACTCAACATTGTAAATTGGATAAACTAGGATATATGCTTTCAATAGTAGCACAGCTAAAATTTCTAAAATTTTACATATCTGCATATATACATATATGCATACATATGTACATATATGTGTATATTATGTATATGTATATATATATGTATATATATATATATATATATACACACCATGAGTATATCTATAATTATATTTCTATAAATTTTGTTTGTTTTGGTTTTGTTTTTTTGTGGGAATTATTATGATGTACAATGATAAGATTGGCCAACTTAGCCTTTTATATAGTAATTCCATCTGTCCATACTGAGGCATTATTTTTTTCTTTCCATCAAGGGAATTCAGCAGTGTTGTTATAGGATGTCATTTTTAAAAATTAAATTCCAGCCTTTCAATTTTACCAAATGAAGACTCAGAAGTCAGGTGAGGTAGTGAAAGCCTGCTAGCTCAGAAAGCCAGAGAGAGCACTGAGCTTACCTTCCTACTCCATAGATGTTCCAGAAGGTAACTCTTTCTCCTTCTCCACAATCTTAAATACCCTTCAATGCAAAAACCATCTTTTCTGTTTACTTATATTTACTCCATATCAGTTGGTTGATTGTTTTGCCTCTTGATCTATAGTTAACTTTATTTAACTCTCAGATTAAAGATGTGTGCTAAGAGTGAACCACAACACAAGTACATTTTTACAGTAGACAGGAAGCTCTAGGATCAAAGACTTCAATTAGAAACAAATTCTTACCATTCAAAATCTCAGGGATTCAAAATGTGATCAAATATCCTGCAACAATGGGAAAGGAACAGTTTAATCCTGAGCTTGGACAAAAGGTCTCTTCCTAAAGGAGTGACTGAAGTAAGAAAATGTTGAAGAGGAATAAAAGATATGGGAAATTTTCCATGAGAACACAAGCATCTCCATGAAGTAACATTTGGGGTGCTGGCCAGATATACCTCTATATAGTCAATAGTTATTTTTTTCCAGGATAATGGACCTAGGGAAAGGGAAAGTTCCAAAAAATTGTGTTCCTGTTAGCACCATAACCCGTATCTTCTAGACTCCGTAGCCAAGATTTTCCATGACCCCTATAGATGTATCGGCACAGTAGGAATTACTATGAAGAAGACCAAGAAGCAAATTCGAGGAGAAGATGATGACCTAGGACTCTGTTTGAAAGGCATCACATTTTCCAATAATTTCTCTTACAAATGAGAGAAGGTCATGGAGACATGTGTGCTTCTGAAGGAAATTCATTTGGAAATGAACCTTGTTCCCATAAAAAGAAGAAAGTTCCAGACTTAGACTGTTCCTTGAAGAGGGACGGTTTTGGGGATGTATCTCAAATGGCTATCAAATCTCAACAATACATGATGCAATTGTCTTGTTTCTGATTAAGTCTTAGGAGATAACCAAAGGAGCTAGTGACTATGATAACAGAGGCAGTGTCTGCCTTACCAGGGATGCATTAATAGCTTATCAGATCTCAGTTGATTAATGTTAAAACACTGAAGTTTAGAAATCTTACACTGACAGTTGTCTAGAGAGAAAAAGATCTGAAACATATTTATAGTCCTTAAGTCACTTTGTTTTATCTTTACAGATTGCACACAGATTGCACTTACACACCGTAAAATAACTTCTTAGACCCCAAAACATTATTTTTGGATCTCCAAACTTAAGTTCTCCCATCCTGAGACCTTCCACTCACTTTATACCCTTTAGTCCCTCCAATCATTTACGATGTGGCACAGATGGTTGATGACTGACAACAGTCATTATAAACCGGTTTCTTCAAATAAAGGGATAGTAAAAAGTTACTTTGAAATCTGTTTTGTGAGTTTATCTTTTCTTCATTTTTTTTATTATTTGTTTATTTTTTTACACTCAAGATTTTATTCCCCACACCCATCCACCTTCCTACTCTTCCACATCCCATACCTCCTCCTCACCTCCCTGTCTCCACAAGGCTGTCCCCACCCTTCACGCCCCATCCCACACCCCACCTGACATCTAAACTCCCTGGGTCCTCCAGTTTCTTGAGGGCTAGGTGCATCATCTCTGATTGAACACAGACCCAGCAGTCTCCTGCTGTTTATGTGTTGGGGCCCTCAAGTTTGGTAACAAGGTAAAGTGTGTCTGATCTAGTAGTAGCTCTGGGAAAGTGAAGCCTGTGGACTACTTTTTACATATGAAGAGATCTGAGAAGGCATCTGAAGCCTTGCTTGCTGCTGTTAAACTGGCAAATCTGTCAGTCGCCTTGTTGTCAACACCATCAGAAACCTGGGGAGAATTTCAATGGAATATGCAGGAAGCACATGTTAAAAAGGTTTTCAATCTATTATGAATGGCAGAGACTTACAGGCTACCTGAAAAAAATTACTTTAGGTTCCTTCATGGAGGTGAGGGTCAGAGGTAGTAGAACAGCATCAATCTTTGGCTTCCAGGCTCAGGAGATCAGAGTAGACAATTTTCAGAACTGACTTGTCTATATAGACCAGGAAAACGAACTCCCCAGTGTCCTACTCATCCACAGTTTGGACAAGTTTTCTTGGTAGACATGGAGAACGATTTTCACCCAATATCCAGCTTTGCCACATCTAAAGCAAGTTCCAGGTGATGATCTTCTGTGCCCATCATCATCTTTGGAGTGTATGTCAGGGGTGCCTACAGGATCATATACTTCTCTCTATCACATTGTTTTTAAACTTAACATCTTAAATGCTATATTCAGGAGATCTCTGAAGAGTTTGAGGACCTGTATCTATTAAGTATATCTAAACTAGACTAATTTTGCTTGTTTCTAGTTATTTCTTTTAGGTTTAACATTGAAGACAATATAGAAAGCTAAACAAAGATTATTCTTGTAATTAATTACACTAGTCTGAACAAACAAAATTTGATTATTTATAAGCTGGATAACCATTAACTTGCAAGACCTAATTATACTTAACAGTTTACAATATGTTAGTAGTTTTTATAAGTCTATATCTTTACATTACATCCATATTAGGTTTAACTTTAAAAAGTAATATGAACTTGAGGAGACCTTAGAATTTCTAAGTCTTGATTATCAAATATGCCTTAATAAAAATATATTGTCACTCTTCTAAATCTTTTAGCTGTTGCTTAAGCAGTTAGCAAAGATATAAGTAGTTAGTCATACAACTTAAATCAGATTCTGTTAGTCTGAACAGACTTTCATAAGCTTAAATTTTTATCATTTTATATATAGTATATTCTAAACTGCAGTGTGTTGTTCCAAATATAACTTCAAATTTTATCATCATACCAAAATCTGTACCAATCCAAAATATTTGAGTCTTCTTGTTGCTTTCTTTGCTTATAAAAGGATACAATGATAAACAGAGAGTTCATTAGGACTAATAAGTTTTACAGTTGTTGTATTATCCCATGTGGAGAAGATGGAGAAGTCACATGGTTTACACTCTTTAATCTTATTAAACATGATTGATAGCTGTGTGACTGCTTATATCCTGATAAGGTCACCAACCAAAATGGAGAAGAGACACGTGGTTGCTGTTTAAAAATATCTATTTTCTTACTGAATATATTTTTACAAAATGAGAGTTTAATCCAACTTATATACACACAGAGCTGAATCCAAGTTATACACACACAAACACATAGCTTCCCTGTCTGTGTTCCTTAGAATTAGCTGGTTTGTGTTACCTGAGAAATGTTGGGTAATTTAGAACCAGAGAAAGAAGTTGATCAGTTCCTCCCAGAGAAGGGCACTGGTGGGAGATTCAAAACTCTTAGCAAATTGTTCATTCCAGTTGTAAAAATCCAATATATTTGCCTTAGACAGAGAAAAATAAACTTGGAATTGGGGTATCTGAAATGTTTGTGTGAAAAGTGTGTTTATTTACCTGGAGTGTCATTTCCTGTCTCTTTGCTTACTGGTGAATTATCTGAATCGAATTTCCTTAATAATACAATTATAACTAAAATTAATTTTATCATTATTAATAGTAAGAAAATTTGTTTTAAGGATAAGCAATGAAAAGGAAAATATTATAATTGCAATATCATGTATCATATTGTACAATATGACTATTAAAAACTGCTATGAACATAATGGAGCATTATGTTTCCTTTTTATAGGTTGGAGCATCTTTTGGGTATATGACCAGTAGTGGTATAGCTGAGACTTCAGTTAGAACTATTTCCAATTTTCTGAGGAACTGTCAGATTGTTTTCAAAAGTGATTTTACCAGTTTGCAATCCCATCAGCAATGGAAACATGTTCCTCTTTCTCCACATCCTCACCAGCATGTGCTGTCACTTGAAGTTTTGATCTTAGCCATTCTGACTTGTGTGAGGTGGAATCTCAGGGTTTCTTTGATTTGGATGTGTCTGATGAATAAGGACTTTTTACATTTCTTTGTGTGTCTTGGCCATTTGGGATTCTTCTGTTCAGAATTCTCTATTTAGCTTTGTACCCCATTTTTTTATTTGTCATTAATTGATTTTTAAAAATGTATTTTTTAGTCTCTTTTTTTTTACATTCCAGACTTTATCCCCCTCCCAGTCTACCCTCCAACTGTTCTACATACCACACCCACCCCACTAGACTTCCCCATTCCCTGGGGCCCCAAGTCTCTCAAGGGTTAAGTGTATCTTCTCTTATTGAGTCCAGATCCAGAAGACCTCTGGTGTATATGTTTCCAACTTCTGATTATCACAAAAAAAGCTGCTATGAATATAGTAGAACATGTGCCCCGTGGTATGCTGGAGCATCTTTTGGGTATATGGCCAAGAGTGGTATAGCTGGTTCTTCAAGTTGATCTACTTCCCATTGTCTAAGGATCCTCCAAACTGATTTTCAAAGTGGTTGTACCAGCTTGCGATCCTACCAGCAGTGGAGGAGTATTCCTCTTTCACCTGAGTTTTTTATCTTAGTCGTTCTTATTGGTGTAAGCTGGACTCTCAGGGTCATTTTGATTATTTTGTTTTTTCCCAGTCTAACTTCTTGAGTTCTTTATATATTTTGGATGTTATTTCTCTATCTGATGAATGGTTCATGAAATTTTTAGGTTGTTGTATTGCCTTATTGACAGTGTCTTTTGCCTTCTAGAAGCTTTTCAGTTCCCTGAAGTCCTATTTGTCAATTGTTGATCTTAGAGTCTGAGCCATTGTTGTTCGGTTCAGGAAATTTTCTCCTGTACCAATGCATTCAAGGCTATTTCCCTCTTTTTTTTTCTTTTTTCTATTAGATTCAGTGTATCTGGTTTTATGTTGTGCTCCTTCATCCACTTGGACTTGAGCTTTGTACAAGGTGATAAATGTGGATCAATTTGCATTCAGTACATGCTCTAGATAGTCTTCTGCAAGAATCTGAGAGTTTTATCTTGTAATGTAATCATGGAAGCAACTCTATTGTACTGGACTTGGGAAAATGGAAATGTCACTCTCAAGGATGGAATCTTGCCTTTAAGCTGCAAAACACTCTAGCAATCAAAGATGAAAAGGTTTGTTTTTCTTTCAAAACCCAATTAGTGCAAGCAGGTGGCCATCACAGTTGTTTGGCTTTTTTCATTGTTTATTGTTACCTCCACCCTGGCATTAGCATCTTTGATTTTAGTCCTAAACAACAGTGTATGAAATAGCAGTTACCGAAAAAAGGTGTTTCCTTTTGCAGAGCTTAATTATAGCTGAGTGTTTCAGGTCTCTTTTCTTTGTGATGTCAATGTCTAGTCACCTAGGGGAAAAAAATCTTTAATCTTGAAACAAACATCAACAATATTTTGGGGGGAGCTCTTGCCACCAAGTACCACAAGGAGTTAGTTAAAAATAAAAGAAGAAGCAATATAGAGAATCACTGGTCTGGTCATAGTTGTAAACTAGATGCATAGGGTCCTCCTAAAGCCATTAAAAGGAATCCACAGACTTTACCAGCCTCTCCTGAAAGGCCCTAGTATTCTCTGATAATCTGTGATCTTTGGCTTGGGTCTTCAGTCTCTCCTTCCATCTTCACACAGCCATCCTTTCTCTGTGACACTTCACATCTTCTCTAAGTGTGTCATTGTACCATTATTGTCTTCAGATATATTATATTAGACGGTCACATTTTCAATACAACAACCTGCCTGATTACATCTACCACAGTGGCCTCAATATAAGACACTGAGGGTTAGGAATTTAACATGCCCATGTAGGAGACAGTGTCTAGCTAGCCCCTAAGAGATTAAAAAACAGGCAAAATGAGATATTTTTAACATATACAACTCCAAAGTCCTTAACTCCATTCTTTGGGTACTTGTACTTAGTTACTTTAGGTTGATTTTGGACAATTTGAACTTTAATGACTATGGCTTTGGTGGCATGTCCAATATGACTGGGTCAATCTTGGAGCCATCCACCAGATTGTGTACCATAAATGTCAAGTTTATTAATTATAAAGAACTTTTAAATGTGAATATTTTTGAAAATCAAATAATATTTCTACTGTACTTGTTTAGATTTTTTTGCATACTAGGAATGCTATAAAAGATACTTGTGAAAACACATTAGAATTCTGCAATGCAATGCAGCAACTACCACTTGGTGGCAAACTACTGAGAATGTGCCTAGCAATGACCTAAATATTCATTATTTCCAATTATAAGTCCTTGATAAGTATAGAATAGTTTTGCAAAGAGATCCAGGATAAATTATGATACACATTTAATAATAAAAAACCCACCAAAATCTTATAATAAAACTGACTCTGGTAAAAATGCACATGTGAAATTCATTGCAGTTAGCAAGTTAATTCATCTACAGGGTATCATTAGTAAGATACCTAAATAAAGCATGAAAATAAGTAAAGCAAGAAACGTAAACATTTATTGATGTATCTATTGTCTATTTCTTTGAAACTGTAATTCAAAGTATAACAATTTTCACCCTCAACTCTTTTGACAAGGCATAATTATTCAATCCTGTATTTATGTTTGTAGTTTGGAAGAACTATAAGGCAATCATTCACAGTATTCAATGCCACTTTTTAAGAATCAATTAAGCACCTGGTGGGCAATCAATTCTTTATATCACTAATGGTGTGTAGTGCTTAGAAAATACAAGAGATTTGATAAATAAATTTATATTCATCCTAAAAGAATGGAAGTAGGGATAACAAGAAGGGCAGCAAACCTACAAAGCATCAAAGCCCACTCCAGAACAGCTCTACCTCACATAGGTTCTATACCTTTATCAAAATTTGCCATGACCTGGAGAAAAGGTTTTAGAACCCATGAGACTATCAGGACTGTTCATGGTCAAACTTTAGTGGTAGTATTTATGTTCAGACATGTTTGTACCATTACTTACACTAGAGTTTTTTATTCTTGAAATTGCAACCTAAGGACTTTGATATTTTCCTCTCTGCCTAGGAAGATTTCTTATTTTTATTTGCCTAGATTGATAATGAACAGTAAGGAAAACACAATTCACAGGCAGGTAACCAACTCAGGATAAGCCCCTGTTCCAGTCGTTGGGGACCCACATGAAGATCAAGCTGCACATCAGCTTATGTGTGGGGGCATAGGTCCAACCCTTGTATGCTCTTTGGTTGGTGGTTCAATCTTGGGAGCTCCCAAGAGTCTGGGTTATTTGACTTTAATGGTCTTATTGTGGAGTTCTTATCCCCTCTGGATTCCTCAGTCCTTTCTCTAACTCCTCCACAAGACATCCTGAGCTCCATCTAATGTTTGACTGTGAGTCTCTACTTCTGTTTCTGTCAGCTGCTGGGTGGAGCCTCTCAGAGAACAGATATACTAAGCTGTGACCCTTGAATCCAGGCTGACTGATACAAACATAATCGGAAGCTCCAACATAGTTAAATGAGAAGGGCAAGACTGCAATGTGTCCCTGTTGATACTCTGAGGACAATTTTACACATTTTCCCACAAATTGGCAGATTGCTACTGCATTTATCTATGTCTGTCTCACATAGGACACCTATGTATCCAGGCCAGCAGTGACGAATATAGCTGTTACCTGTGTCTTCACATGTTGTATCATTATGACAAGGCTTTGACCAACAATGAGTCATCATCACCTCACCGTGTGTCTCTGTGAATCTATCATCTTTTCAGAGTAGTTTTTTCCTCCTTCCAAACATAGCCTTGCATGGACACAGGGATGTCTGGCATATTTATCAAAGTTGAGTTCACAGTGGTCTCCAAGGAATTCAGGTACACAGTCACAGAAATAAGCCCCAAGAGCATCCTGACATGTAGCACCACATAGACATGGCTGGGATCCATATTCATTAATTTCTAACTCACAATTAATACTAGAATAGTCTTGAGGACTGACACACATGTATCTTCCTATATCATTGAGGCATACAGCCTTATTCATGTAGAGATTAGAAACACATTCATTCACTTCCAAGTCACAATGGCTGGGCACGAAGAAGTGAACTGTGAAACTGCCAATAATTCCTGTGGAGGGAAGACCTGCTATAAAGATCCTGAGTACCTTGTCTGTATATATCCTGCTGGGTGTGCTGGAAGGTTGTGTGAAAGAGGTCACAATGAGTGTGCTTCTAGCCCTTACCACAATGGAGTTGTATGCCAGGATGGAATCAATGGCTACTCCTGCTTCTGTGGAGCTGGACACACATTTTAAAAATGAAATTAGTTCATATTTAAAATTGATGATTAAAAACTTTTATTTCTTATATTATATTATAGATCTTTATTCAGATATACTATCTTGTTGAATAGAACTAGAGAAGTAAAAAGAAACAAACTTACCTCTCTCTCTCTCTCTCTCTCTCTCTCTCTCTCTCTCCCTCCCTCCTTATCCCTCCCTCATTTTCTCTCTATTCCTTTCTCTCAGTGGATATAGAAGCCATCCAAGAACTCAAGATATTTCAATGAACTGTTTCTAAGGGAAAGGTGAAAAGGAGGATTAGTGAGTAACTGAGAATAAAGGCCTATGAATGAAAAACAGCTTTTAAAAAATGATAGTGAACATAAACTATGAAGACTTAAGTATTAGACTTGCAAACACAAAATGGTAAACTATTTGCTTTGTTCATACTCTTTATTAAAGAAAAGTACTTGAAGTAACAACAAATATAGGAGCCAGACACACTGAAACAAAATACTTACAGAAGTCGAATCAGACGAATCTAATAAACACAACACACTAATCTAAGTTACATGTTGAAGAGAAATACATAAGCCTCTTAAATTATTCTTGCAAGCGGGATTCTAGCATAACTATCTCCTGAGAGGCTTCATCCAGCATCAAATGGAAACAAATAAAGAAACACACAGATAGGTATCAGATGGAGATTGTGGAGTCTTGTGGAAGAGTGCAGGACAGAATTAAGCAAGCTAGAGAGATCAAGCAAACAAGAAGACCTACAGAGTCAACTCACCTGGGTCCTTACAGGCTTTCGGAGACAGAACCACTAATGAATGAACATTCAGGGGTTGGAGCTATGCTCTCACACATTTGTAGCAGATGTGCAGCTTGGTCTTCATGTGGGTACCTTAATAACTGGAGCTTGGGCTGTCTCTTACTCTGCTGCCTGCCATTGTATCCCCTCACCCTGCCTACTACAGGACTGCCTGCTTGGACCTCAGTGGGAGAGGAAGTGCTTAGTACTTCTGGGAGATCCCATAATGAGGTGTTACACAATGGGGAATTCTATTTCTCTGAGGAGAAGAGGGGGTAGTGGAAAGAGGAATTTGTAAGGAATGGATTTTGAGGAGAGTAGAGAGAGGAGCTGTGATTGGGATACAATGTGAGTTAAAAAATTATGAAATAAAGAATAAAGGAGTAGAAGAAGTAGTTCAAATTTTCAAAACATAGCAGAAAGTGTAAAGTTAGGAACAATTGAACGATATGGTGAACCAACAGACAAGATAGATGTAGTTCCATTAGAGAGAAGCAAGGAAAGTCTCTGGACAGTACTTATAGGGGCAAGAGACAATATTCCAAATGGAAGGTCACAAGTTATAGATTCTCAAAAAATTTCTAACAAAATAAACTGGCATAAAAAATATATGCAATGACAAACTCAAAAGAAAAATTAAAAAATAATTTGAGAATAAGCCTTTGTTAAGAAGAAAGTCAGACTGCTATTTAGCTCTTGAATAGAAGCCAAGGAAACCAGACCATAATAAAAAAAATCAACTTTAAAATCTTCATCCCAGAATATATTTTTCAATCTGCATAGGCCCTGCCATTATGAAGAAAAGTAAAATGATTGTAGATATGGTGCTTTCAAGACACAAAACAATAGAGCAAAAGGCAATGGAAACCTAGGGAATAAATTCTATCAAACGCCAATTGTACAAAATAATAGTAATTTTGTGTGCAGTTAAAAAGCAATATAAGATTATAGTTAATTGTGCAATTACAATATTAGCTGAGGGTTTAGTGAGTGGTACTTAAATTGAAAGCCTTTGAGTACAGAGGGACAACGTACTCAGTATAGGTTAAATGTTAGGATTTAGTAAATTAATTACCTAAGAGACTTTCTTGCACACATATTTACTTTGAAATATTAATGGTTTATCTGTCCTAAAGTTATGGAAAATGCTCTTACACATACAAATGATTAGAAATATTGTAATAGATTCCATAGAATCCATCAATGTGTGATTAAATTCTGGTAGCTAAACTTTTTTAACTAGGATTATTGTTACAGAAGAGGACATACAAAGAAGAATTATTTCCTTACATGTACATCATATATTTTCTTCAAAAGGAAATTTCATGCATAGAAAATACAAGGAGTGGATTTAAATAATGATTGGATTCTAAAATGTGATTTTCTTTTTTATTATCTCAAGAAATTACAAATTTATACATAATTACACCAAAACCTTAGGAGTACACGAAGACAAACATATTTTTCAAAGAATTGAAGAAAATATTTTCTCTATGTTAAACAATATTCTAAAAATAGCTTTTGGACATATATTAGTTATTTATCTCTCCTCCTCTTGTCATAATGCTAAAATAATCAGCCTCTGATTGTTAGAAATTAATGTCAGTTTTACTATATTCTTTTAATAAAAATATAAATGTGATATTTTATATTAATACTGTGGTTTGATAATATAAAATTTCACTGCTCCTTCTTGAGACCCAATCCCTTAGGCTGGTCTCTAGGACTACAACAGAATCCAGTTGCAGCCTTTTTTTCCCATGTCTCCAGTAGATCCCACATACTAGCCCTTCCTGTCATCCATCTCACTATTAATCTCTGTGTTCCAACCCTGAAATCAGGAGGACAAACCCTGCTGAACCACATGACATCATTGCAAAAGACCAGGTAGCCTGTCTGCAGATGAGCTCTACTTTCTCTGTTCCACAGCAGACAGAATTTCTCAGGCTATTCCCAGCTGTATTCTTCCTTATACCCTGCTGTGGCTCCTGTGGATCCCACTCACTACTGACATCTCAGAAATCAGCATCAAGACCTGGAATCACATAAACTTAGATGCTAAGATACCAGAAAAAAACAAAAACAAGATAACAGCCATGGCAGTATACCTCAACTAGAGTATAGTTATCCTACAAGAGCAGACCCTGAATATTCCAAAATTACTGAAGAATAGGAAAAATATCTTAAACCACCGATGTGGAGACAACATTCTTCCTTAAAGTGGAAATGAGTAAAACCCTTAAAGAAATCCAGGAAAACAGAAAGAAATAACTCGAGGAACTAAATCCCATAAAGCAAGCTAAGAAAAAACAAACAGTTGAAAGAAACAAATAAAACTGCTCAGTACCTTAAAATAGAAATTCTAGCAATAAGAAATCACAAAACTGAAGGAATTCTAGAAACGAACAATCTCAAATAGCTGAGAAACAATCTAATTTCAACACCCTGGGCTGTAAGGGAAATGCTTGTCAAAAATACTTTGAGATTTCTTCTTACATATGATGGAATGGCCAATAAGATCAATAACATAAGTCAGGATGTGGAACAATGGGAGGTGTCCTCCATTCTTGGTGGGAGTGGAAACTCATGTAGCCACTATAGAAATCTATATGTGGTTGCGCAGAAAATTTGGAATGGATCTCTTTCAACACAGCTATATAATTCTCAGGCATATACCCAAAAGATACCCTAACCTATCAACCTACATGCTCAGCTACGTTTATTGTGGCTTTATTTATAATAGCCAGAACCTGGAAACAACTTAGATGTCCTTTAATGAAAGAATCTATAAAGAATATGCATGTGGTCTATTTACACAGTGGAGTATTACTTAGCTGTTAGAAAAATAACATCACTGTATTTTTAGGCAAATAGAATTAGGAAAACAATTTTCCTGAGTGACATAACCCAGACCCAGAAAGACAGACATGGCATGTACTCATTTATAAGTGGATATTAGGTATGAATTAAATGATTATGAAGCTACAATTCATAGACACAGAGAGGTTAGGTGAGAGGAGGGCTATATGCAGGATGCATAAGAATTCTGGGAAAAGGGAAATAGAATAGTTAATAGATTTTGTAGGTGGACTTGGGGCTAGGATAGGCAGTAGCTGGAGGAATCAGCTAGGTGTATGGGATTAAGAGAGTACAGAGATAGATGGTTGGAATTGGGGGAGCACTTATGGAATGATATGGAAACCTGGTACAGTGGAAACTTCCTGGAAGTTACGAGGGTGGTCAAAGGATTCCTAGTAGTGGGTAATTGGGAGTTTTCACTGGCCACCACTTGTAGTCAGGCAAGGATCCGAGTGATAAGACTGGGTTGTAATAGGTGCAGTTGTTGGTCAAGGGGTTTCCATTGAAATTACCAAACAACCCAGATGAATACTAGGATAGAAGTTTGCTCTCTGTAAATGGATGACACAGTGGCATTGTCAAGAGCTATATCCATTCATAGAATGTGGAGAGGCCATGCTAGTACCTATGTGGGACCATTGTCCCTACATTCCAGTCTATTTGGTGTGGTAAGGGCATTTGCAGGCCCCCATAAGAGAAACATGGACACCAACTAGTCACAAAACCATCGAACTACAGTCTATACTTGCTATAAGATGTGCTATGGTAATGGTGGTGCAGAATTTGTGGAACTGGCCAACCAATGTCTGACTTAACTGGAGGACCATGTCACCATAGGGAGCCCATGCCTGGCACTGGTTGAATGGTCAGGAAATGGAGACTGGATAGACCACAGTTGTAGGATAGAACCAAACACAACTGGCCATAGAAAGATTAGATAGATAGATAGATAGATAGATAGATAGATAGATAGATAGATAGATACATACATACATACATACATACATAATAAGAGAGGTTTTCTCCAGCAGCAGATGAGAACAATTGCCAGATATTTTGTGGAGAAAGTCAAAACTAGAAACTTCCATTAGTTTCCTTCCCTCAGACATCATGGAATCTTGCACAAAATGGGACAGAAAGATTCTACTTACAAAGGAATTGAGGCCACTAGGAGAACATGGTCCACTGAGTCAATTAAAGTTGCATACAAGCTCACAGAGCCCCAAGTGGCAAGCGTGGGGTCTGCGTGACTACATCAGGTTCTCTAGGTATATACTATAGCTGGGTCCATTTCTGGGACTACTAACAATGGGGAAAAGGTTTTCTCTGACTCTTTTGCCTGTTTTTGAGTCTCATTTCTTCCTATTAGGTTGCCTTGTCCAGTCATGTTCATTTTTTTTTTTTTTTTGTCTCTTGGAGGCTTGTTCTTTTTCCAAAGGGAACTAGAACTTGTGTGAGAGCAGAGCAGAGGAGAGCAGAGGTGGAGAACAGCTGGAAGGAGTGGAGGGAGGGAACACTGTGCTTGGGATGACTCCTTAGGGAGAAGAATGCATTTTTAATTCAAATAAATTATAATTTGAAAATTAAGCTGATATGGAAACAGAACTACAATGGATATGATCTAAAACAAAACAGATAAAAATTTCATCATAACAAAGTTATTGCATTTGACCTAATGTAACTTGTATGATTATAATAAAATTTAGAAAAAAATATCGTTTCCAATAGCTTCACTGTCTCTTAAGGTTGGCATTTATTCCAAAACTATAAAATGTTTTGCTGCTCCTTTCTACTTATAACAATCAGCAAACATTCATGAAATCGAAAATAATTAATCATATTCTAGATGAAAATTGTGGATAAGAGGCCAGATGTGGTGGTGTAGACCTGTAACCACAGCACTGGGGGATATTGAATATACTGAGCTTCGGTGTCCATTCTGGGCTGTTTTAAGAGTTTATTTATTTATTTTTTAATGTGGACCTTTGAAATGGAGAATAAAGGCTAGGAACTTAATTTTAAAAAATTAATTGATGCCAGAAAAGGCCATCCTCTGCTACATATGCACCTGGAGCCATGGGTTCCTCCATGTGTACTCTTTGGTTGGTGGCTTAGTCCCTGGGAGCTCTGGGAATTCTCGGCATTACTTCTAATCATAGCCTTCTGACTCTTTGAGTATGATCCTTGGGATTGACATGGTAAAAGTTAAGAAGTAACTCACACAAATTTTCTGACTTCCAGATGCAGGAGCACATGCACACTCACACACATGCTCATGAAATTAATAAGTAACTAAGTTTAAAATTAAAATGTATGAATGCCAGCTATTGTTAGAGGTCCAGAACTGCTTGAAGGGAACAGAATTATCTGTAGGAGGAAGGTTGAAGGTTGCGAGAAGTATACAGGAAGCTCAGAGTAGTCTCTTTCCACTTGTTCTCTGCTTCTCACGTAGGCTTACCTCTCGATGTACTTGTCTTTCTGAGTCTACGTCAGGGGATAATAATCAAGGCAGAGTAAGAGGAAAAAACAAATGTGAGAGAAACTAGGAAAAAGAAACATATGTAGAAGATAAGCACATAGTCAACGGAAGCACTGGGGAATTTTTACACATGAAGTGTCAAATTTTCTTATAGCTGACTTCTGTAACTTATATTGAGTATAGAGGCTTTGTTATATCGTCCTTATATCTGTTTGTAAAACAAAAGATCAGAATTTTTTTCATGTTCTTTTTTGTCTCAGAATAATCAGACATTTAGAGTGACCTTCCAATCATTGAACAGATTCAAAGGAAGTGATATGTCATCTTTAAACACTAACAACCTTCGGGAACACTTTGAAAACAAAGAAATTCTCAAAAGACATTTATAAGACAGAAAACAACACAGTTAAGCTATTATTTGTGATACTATTATTTAAGCATAATTAAATTTTAAGTTCTTCACCAGATGTTATGTTATTTAAATTACTAATTTATTTGCATTTAACTTTTAATTGTTATTTTAAAATTCTATACATGATTAAATAATTAGGACAGCAAAATATGATTCCTTTTTACATGTTATACTGTTAAGTATATCTGTGTATTTATGTCTTTTAGAAAAGTAAGATTTAGCTATTTGTTCTACAAAGTATACACATTACGAATAAATGATTTTTGCAAGATGAACATAGGCATAGAAACAATTATTGTCTGGCTCAGAAAATACCATGATGACAGTAAAAGACGTTTCAAATCCCTTTAATTCAATCTACATAGCCCTGAGGTTATCCTGCAAAAGATGTGTCAAAATCCATAAAGTTAGGGAGACAAAGTTTGACATAATGTCATTTTGCAGGCCACTTAGATGGTCACTCTGAGCATATGTTCCAACAGAAAAGCATCAGGACCTTTGTGTACACATTGGTTTTATTATAACAAAGGTTGAACACATAAACACTTAAAATGAGCATCTTTTTCCTTCCAGTGAAAACCAATAAATAAATAAATAAATAAATAAATAAATAAATAAATAAA
>NW_021604577.1:6097587-6156900 GCF_004785775.1 Grammomys surdaster
ACACACACACACACACACACACACACACACACACACACACACAGCACGGTGGTGGTGTTGAAAGCTGAAGAGATTTGATTCATGTCTTAATCCTTCTGTAACTGAGTGACGTGGGTAGACTTTGCTACCATAGACACGTACTCTTGATTTTTATCTCAATTTGGCATTTTTTTAAATTGGACCTTTAGTTACCCAGGTATTATGACAGCACATCCTCCTACTTTGTCACTGAACTGTTGTTCAAATGCCATCTGTATGAAAGACAGCTGCCGACATATCTTTTTTAATTGGCAGTGTGAACGGAGGAAGAAGGTACGCTGTCAAAGTATGTGTTCCATGAAGAGGCCCGTGGTACTCTGTCCCAGGTGAGTAGCCGTAGCTCTCAGATGGGAAGCTGAACTGGATAGGTGAAAAGCTCTGCCTACGCAGCGCCATTGTGCAGAGAATAATGTTGCAGGATGCTAACTGATGCATAAGCTTTTCAATTCAATAAAATAGAGCTAAAATTAAATGCCAGTTTTTCAGAGATGATTGACGGTCTGCTCAAATTCAAAGCTTTTTGATGTATAAAACTTTACAAATGGATCTACTCCATCAATAGGCAAAGTGCAATTAAAAATCAGTCTACTTGGATAATATATAATTTTTTAATAGAACTCTGTTTAGTAAATACATTATTGTATATATCAGGAGTCTTTTCCTAATAAAGGAACACAAATATATACATATATGTATATGTATATTTATATGTATATGTATATGTATATATGTATATATCATGGCAATAGGACCCAGGACCTGCTATCACAATTCAGAGTAGATGCATGAAGTCACATAACTTTTCTTTGTTGAGAGGATTTTTCAGAATAATTTTATCTGTCAAATTCATCCATGGGATTGAAATGAACAGTGATTCTTGAGCAGGGTATTATTATTCATTGAAATGTATACAATAATTCTCCAGTTCTTGGTTTTGTTAAATAATTTAGTTTCCACGGTTTTAGACTATCTTTATTTTGTATTGCGTTTTGACAATCTCATAAATGTATACAATATTTCATTTTTACAATTATTTTTGATATTATAGTATATTATTTCTACTTCTCAATTTCAAATGTCAATCGTGTGGTATATATGAACATGTGCTTTGGTTTTATTTGTTTTTTTGTAAGTAGAAGTGAATGTCAAGATATATATTTTTTTAATTTTTAATACTGAAGATCTTTGAAATCTGTTACTTCTGTAGAATTAAAGCAACACAGCAAAACACAAGCAGTGTTAGCTCAAAAGTCAGACTGGCAGTTGTTATGGTTATATCACTTTTAAAATAAATAGTTTGAAACATATTTAATTTAGTTGACATTAGTTTTGTTTGTCTGCATAGCATATGCACATGTATTTAATAATGTATTAATTAAACAATTTAGGTTAAAATACAAAAAAATAAACCTTACTGCTTAATAAGTGGTCATTGTTTTGAAATCTCTTGCCTGGTTCTTAGTAGTTAAAAGGTGAATTTCAGGTGAGTCTGAATGGTTAGTTAAATAACTCAGGGCCACTCAAGTTGTCTTACAGTCTGCTCTACCTCCTGTTGTCTCTCACCACATGTCCCTAATGGTTTTCAGTGGTGCTTTGGGAGCCTGGTGTGCACAGTTGGCACAGTAGCTTGTACACATTAATTAAGTGCGAGTTGACTAAGCAGTGCTATATGCTCAGCATTGCTAATTGTTATGTGAGGAATATGGAAAAATCTACCATCCACCCCTACTCCCAAGTATGCAAAAAAAAAAAAACAACTAAGTAAATGCTCAAGACATATTTTACATTAGAAATGAGAAACTGGTCACATTAAAATAATGACAACAAGCCTCCAGAGGGCCAAGGGCCTCTCCTCCCATTGAAGAAATGATTCCAGCCCTTACTCCCATCCTAATTCCACTTGCATCAATTTTTCTACCTTTCTGCATTTCTGTAACTTAATCATGAATAGCGCTCAAGGTGTATTTACTATGTTTTAATGTATAACTTTGAAGACACAGAGACAAATTATCTGAATGGTTTGCACTTCACACTATTGTACTGATGCCTGGATTAAAACACACATACACAAAACCTGAATGAATAAGAAAAAAAAATAATGGCAACATCTCCATCACACATTTTGAATTGGCTGCAATTATTAATCTGCAAAATTTATGTTTATAAACTTTGAAAAACTTATCTATTCCCCTCTGTACCAAGTAAATTCAAAGAGTGTTTTATGAGAAAATCTTTACAGGAATTATTGTGTGAGTCTTGATTTTGATGAATTCTTTGGCAGATTTTGGGTAAGTATGGATAAATAAAATTATGAGGATTTGTAAAATTAAGACAGCGTCTCTAGGGCTGGAGACATGGCTCAGTGGTTAAGAGCACTGACGGCTCTTCCAAAGGTCGTGAGTTCAATTCCCAGCAACCACATGGTGGCTCAAAACCATCTGTAATGAGATCCAATGCCCTCTTCTGGTATGTCTGAAGACAGCTACATTGTACTTGTATAAATAAAACTAAATAAATAATATTAAAAAAAAAAAAAAGACAGCGTCTCTAGGAGAATATTTGCATCTTTGTTTTTGATTATCCAGTAACAGAGAATAAACTATCTGGAGCAAATTATATAACTATGTAGACAATACTCGCAACAAACATTTTATTATAAATGTTTTTAATTGCAGTATGTGGAATTCAGCTTAAAGCATCATTATGTCAAGTATTCTAAAGGACCATGTCCTAATGTGATTTCCCTAGATTATCTATTTATTTATATTTACAATTAGAAATTTAATTAGCTATCATTGACTAAATTACCTGAAAGTACAGATTCATGAGAATAGCATCAGTGTCATCGTATTTCCAGCAAAGAAGTACAGCATCTGGCAACCAAAGTGGTGAGGTGTGTTTTTGAACATTAAATGCAAATAGAGAGTAGGTAGAAAGCTGCTGGCAGAGAGCAGGTGAGCAGTGATGAGGCAGTGAAGCACAGTGGGTACCTCAGTGAGATGCTGAGGTGTAGAGCATGGGGAAACAACAGTTTGATCAATCGGTAGATGTAAATAAGCAAAATGTGATACCTTAGCTCTCTCCTCTCACACTGAAACTATTTTTATCTCACATGATACACAAACAGTCTGATGTGTTGGAAATAAAACTACATATGATAGAACAGGGAAGCTTCAGGGGATTGAGTTTATGACTTCCACTTGTGCATAGATTTTTAAGCATCATGCATAAAATATCTTAAAGTAAAATATGAAATTCAATGTTAACATCTCCCCTCTGTTCAACATATCATTGAAAGTGAAAAAGGAACTTCGAAAAAAGGAGCGATTTGCTGAGATTACACACACACACACATACACACATACAATACACACATATATACATTATATGTATATATCAGAAAAAAATATATAAATATATAACTATATAAATATACATAATATATTCATTTATATAAATGTATAAAGAGTAAATATGTATAAATTTATGTAAATATATATCTCAGGAAAATGTAAAAGTCAGAAAATCACTTCCCCTTTTTGCTCATGCATGCACACACACATACACAAACACAAATATATACATATGTGTCTGTGTCTGTCTTTGCATATATGATATATATATATATGTATATCATATACATTTATAATATATATATATATCAGAATAAATATATATATCAGTAAAACACTTAAAATCACTAAGAACACCAAGTAATCTTCAAATGAACTATAGGTTAAAGATTTACTCTTGATAAGGAAATCATCCAATTACCAATTAATATACAAAGCATTCCTTCTAAGACATCAGGAATGCAAATAAGAGAAAACTGAATATCTTTCTGCACACATTGTAACAGCTGAAATAAAAGAGAGAATGGCAAGTGTGGACAAAGACGTCTAGTTTTATTTAGGGCCTGCTTGTAGGAAAGTACATTTCTATGCCAATTTTGAAATTGATCTAACTCTATTTTCTAATGTACATATCTTATTAATTGTGTCCTTGTTTATTTACCCAACACTGATGTACATGTTCAGAACAGGGTATAAAGATGACAAAATGGTATAAAGTCTCATTCATAGTTAATGTAATAAACTCTATTTTTAAAAGAATGGCCATAATGTGCTCTGGCTGTACATAGTAGGAAGTAAAACCATCAAGAATAGCATAGACCAGCCTTTGTTGTCAGATATCGTGATGAGACAAATCAAGGATTTATTGTATCAATTATGTGATAACTTATTTTCCAGATCGGATATCTGAAATAGTGTGGAATCATAGTTTTTACAGATTTGTTGCACTTGAGTGTTTTGTCTTTGAATGAGATCAGTCAGTCAGAACTATAATATCTGCTTTGAGTATCTCTGAGCATTTATCTCCATTGAGAGGCAGAAGCAATATAAGAGTTGGGAACAGGGAGAAGTTCTGTCTTCTGGATATGGCTTAGCTATTGCACTCATGAACTCAATAGCAGCTGCTATCATTATACAACATGCCCTAGACAGATACAAGTTCCAGGCAGACAAAATTGCAAGTAAGTTGGAAGTTCCTGTTCTTGATGGAGGTATTGCAAGTAATCACTCCTAATGAAAGGAACATCATTATTGTTTTTAAGCTGTTATCCCACTGTTCAGCTTTTCAAATTCCATTGGATGCCCTCAAATCCATGCACATATGGAAAGCATATCTGAACTTAGTGGGTTATTAAGAAAACTTTTAAAATGAACACATGAAGTTGGAAGAGAGAAATAGGAGTGCTCATAATTATATCTCAGGGTATATAATAAAGAACACAAAGCTACAGAAAAATCACTATAGAAAGTAAGGCACAATTCTGTCTGAAGAGCTAGTTTTACAGAAGACTAGGGTTAAAGCTACAAAAGATGCTACGTAGACTTTGAAGTCACAGCTCACACAGAACTCACTAAACTACATTGTTCTAAATGAGAGGATTTACTCTGGTCAGCATGATTCAGGAGACTGAATCGCATTTGTTCACTGGAAGAAAATAAGGTGGGTTTGCAAATGAGTATGTAAGCTAGAATAGATGGTTATGTTTCTTTTCAAAGCAAATATCTTATGCTATACATTGATGAATTGGAGAACTCCTGTCATCAATATGAGTAAGTTCCTGAAACATGCTGTTGAGGAAGAGGAAAACAAACTCAAAGGAACTTATGGCAAGCTGCACTGCACTACGCTGTCACATGTCGGGGCTATTAGTTACTTGTTAAAATAGTGACTGAAAGACAGTAGAATTGTTTCTGAAGTACTATTTCAGCCTGCTGTTTCTACTTTTTAAAATATTGGTTATATTGTTCTTGTTTATGCCACTCATATTTTCCTTTCTTTTGAGATTCTGTCTCACTATGAAACCATGACTGGCTGGGAAGTCTCTATGTAGAATAGGGTGTCCTCAAACTGTCAGAGAGCTTTGTTTTTCTCCTTTCCAAGTACTGAGACTACCAGAGTGCATTACCACACCCTGCTCTCATAAATATCTATTATTATGTACTTATCATGAACATTTAATTTTTCAATGCCTTTTTTGTTAAGCTATTTTCATACCCCTCCTTTGCCACACTCGCGAAGTTTACATATTATTGACTTATAAGACTGGTTAGTTGTACTGAGAGCTACTCTCAAAATATTTCTAACCTCATTAAAATGAATCAATATTAACTGATGAAAGATTATACAACTTTGTAAATAAAGATCTTCATTAATGTGCTATGATACAGTGACAGGATTGTAACTAAACATTCCTGTTTTGACTAACTCCCTTTATACATACAATTTATGTTGGCTTTTGAGTGCAATTGTATTGTATAAGTAAAGATACATGAAAATTCGAGTTTTATCAATAATTTTCTGCTTGCTTTTGTGTTTCCTTCTTTCTGATTCTAAGAATCCTATGGTACCTTTTACATTATCCTATGTTTTATAGAAAAAGGAAAACTCCGTGAATAGTTATAATCCTTGATAGATCATCCAGTGATATGTAGATCTATGAACAACAATTCAGATTTTTAGATATGACTGACTGAGCCAGGGATAAAATAGAAACTTTCCTGGGGAGGGAAAGGAGGAAAGAAGTTTTCTATTTCAGGTAATAAGACACGAGAAGGTATTATTTTCTCTTCTTGATGCTTTTGTTTTCTGTGATTTTGAAATATTGACCTATTTTGTTTTCTTTGTATAAGGGAATAGAAAGAGAATTCATAGCTAGAGAAGTGGCAAAAATGGGAAAGATCCACAAGATGTAACTAGATTATTATATCTGGCTAGAATTTCAGTCATTTATTTTACACATTATTATAACCCTTTCTGTGCTTTCAGCAAAAACTTCCTTGCAGAAGCTCACTGCATTCCTTTTAGCAACCCATGTTGGTGCTGTGATCAACTGGATATCATTCATTGCTTCAGGCATATATTGATGGGCATCAAGATAGCTACATTGACAGGCATTTCATGGTAGAGATTTCATGTCCACTCCCTTCTTGTCACGTCAAGAGCAGAGAGTATTTTTCAGTGAATTTTTAAACATAAGAGCTTAGCTTCTGCCATTATTACTGATATTGATTAGTTTAGTATCATCCAACAACTAAAATCAATTGTAAGTCAAAGGTAAGTTATTTTGTTCTTTATTCCACAGACCACACACTGTTGGGAATTGTTTTCAGGTAGTAAGAGACCAATTTGAGTATGTGTGCTTCTTACAAAGTTGTATAATCTTTCATCAGTTAATATTGATTCATTTTTAGTGAGGTTAGAAATATTTTCGAGAGTAGCTCTCAGTACAACTAACCAGTCTTATAAGTCAATAATATCTAAAGTTCACTAGTGTGGCAAAGGAAGGCTATGAGAATATCTTACATTCTGAATCTGGAACTTTTGGTGGACCTCACAGCCAGAGTTAATAATATATACTAAGGTCACTTAAAACCAAAAACTGTTGTCATATTGTGTACTCACCCTGTTTGATTAACCTGCCTTTGGAAGAACAATGTAACAATCAACTTTACTTGCCTTGGATTTCCCATGTAATCAATTTTTACAACCTAGGCTGATCCACAGCTTTAATAAGGTTACTTGCTTTTTCATGTCTTGATACATGAATAATTCATGTGTGTAAATAAATTGTGAAAATAATTTTCTAAAAATGGAAAATACTATGAAAGCAACATTATCAAATGGATACTTCCACAACAAATCCTAGAGATGGTGAGAGTATTGTGTTGGTTTGTTGTCTGGGCCAGTAGGTTTTAGTGATTTCATTCCTTGTAAAACTTTATTAAAGATTTCTATAAAGTGTCTTTTATTCCTTCCCCATATGATGCTTTCTGTATTGTTCAATAAAAGAAAAGACAAAGACCTTTGTTGAGGTTACAGGGGCATACAAACTCAGACAAGACAACATTTAGGTAAACAACAATTAAAACTCATATGATAGCCATACAGGAGCCATGGAAGTCACAGAGAAATATAGTAGATAATTGCAATCTGGGCTCATTCTTGATTAAATGATACCAAGAGAAAATGCTTCATAGACTTTTTTCTTAATGTGACACCTATATATTATTGGTGATTAGGGTATCACTAATATCCTGAAATTGATGCAGCTAATATTTCACTGTACTCAGAAACAAAGCTGAGATAGTTCTTTAATGGTATATCTTGTAGAAAACATTCTCTTTTTTGGCAAAAAATTAAACATTGACTTCTCCTGCAATAAGACAAACGTGTGTAATTATTTCATTGGGAGTTTGTGTATCTTCTAGTCACTTCAAGTAATCCCAGAAAGTGCAGAGAATGTTTCCTTAGAATGATAAATTCAATTTATTTTATGAAGAGCACTTAAAAAACTCATACATATATAGAATAATACTTTCCTGTCATTTATTTCCATGTGTTTTACAATTTCCTAAAATGTTATTCATTTGAATCTTAGATTACAGATGAATGTATGAAGGAGTACATTGTGGTTGTTTTTTGTAGAATATTTTTATTATACTTTGGAAGCTTTCAAAAGACCAAAACATAAATAATTTTCTAGAAGATATACTTGGTACAGAATAATTTCTCATATCAATACACTACATAAGAGGTAGAATTTAAAATGGGTAGTGTATAGAAAATTGGCTCAATATATTGAAATTCTTTTCATTTGATATATTTGTATTCTACTTTATAGATCATACACTATAATCTCTAAGGAGAGTTTATTAGCTCATCTTTTGTACAACTGAAAGTACTTTTATTTGGACTGTTTTTACACAGCTTGGTCACTTTTCAGTAAGTTATGAAATCAGACTATTAGTTGAAAATATTTGCACATAATTATATCACATTACAATACTCACATATGGAAAAATTGCTGTGTTCTTACTTTGTCATGTTACTAGACTGTTAGTATTGAGGCTATTATTTGCCAGTAGGGTTCTATTAGATAAATTTAGTATAATTAGAAGATGTGATGTTATACAACTATAGTCTTATAAAGTAAAACAAAGATTGACAAGTTAACACTGAGAATTCCAATGCTTAAAAGTACCCCATATATGGGGTAGAGTAAAAAAAAATAAAACAACTAGCCTTTACTGTAGATATGTTTAATATATTTTAAGACATTAATATAGATACATGATATATATGAAAGATATGAGAAAATCTGTAAATTAATACGCTAAATGCAGACAATCAAGAAGAAACAAATCAGAACAAAACAATATTTGCATGTGGTCAGATCCTTCACCAAAGAAACTGAAAGGTTTTAGTACAGCTATTGAGGGAAATTAAAATTTGAGTAGCAATCTTACTCTGAAGGAGCATGACAGGAGCTAAAGAAGTGCGAGGGAAGTTTTGGCTGAGGAAGTTTCTGAAGGGAGGTGGAAAGAGGTCAAAGGTCAGTTCTAACTCCTGAAAAGATGAGGACCAGAAGATTCTTGTCAACATTTTTAATTTTTTCTAAGTAATAATGTGTCTTCCACTGAAGACACATTACTCATTCTGAATGTTCAGAATGAGTGAAACTGTGGCCTGAGGAGTGGGCAATTACTATTATCAACACTTGAGAAACAAAGAGCAGAAGGAATTGAGAGAATTTTTAGAATTTATATTATGTCTGAGACTTATTGTCTTGAATTAATTTTCGAAATTTTTTGCAAAAATCTATTTCCTGTAACTTGTAAGCTGTAAACTAAAACTTTCAATGGCATTGACTTACTTTCGCCTAATATTTTGGTTCCTTTATACCTGTGTATGCCTTTCTTCTTTCCAATTTTTAAAAAATATGTTTTATACTTATAATTGAAGATATAGGATCTTTTGATCATAAATACATGTGCATATTTGTAAATGGTCATTATCGTTGATCTGATTAGCACTGTTACCATAAGTCACCAAGACTGATTTTAGATCAAATAAGGAAGATGCCATCTTCTTATGACTTCTTCAAGCAATATTCTTCACATACCTTAAAAAAATGTACTCTCATATGGAAGATTTCATAGTTAATTCCAAAATAAGAATATCAAAAAACTTGGTTGTTGTCAGTACAGCTCGTTTGGTCTTTCTATGGTTGGCATATAATGAATTCTGTAGTCAGTAATATTGCCTTCTCAACAACATATTTAACCAGAAAGAAGAGAAAGAGCAGAAAAATAGATGCTCTATTTCAAAATTACAATAAACAAACCTTATTAGAAATGACTTTCATTTTTATGAATTAATTGAATGATTAATTAATTTACATCTAAAGTGCTGCTCCCCTCCTTGTCTCCCCTCACTGAAACACTCTCTCATCTCTAATCCTCTTCTCCTCTGGGAGGATAAGGACCCTTGTGTATCCTCAAAACCCACCTCATCAAATTCTGCTGGATTAGGAACATCCTTTCCTGCTATATTAGTTAGGATTTACATTGCTGTGAACAGATACCATGACTAAGGCCACTTGTATAAAGGACAACATTATATCCAGAATCTGGAAACAACCCAGATGGCCCTCAACGAACGGATGTAGACATTGTGGTACATTTACACAATGGAATACTACTCAACTATTAAAAACAACGAATTTATGAAATTCGCAGGCAAATGAATGGAACTTGAAAATATCAACCTGAGTTAGGTAACCTAGTAACAAAAGAACACACATGGTATTCACTCACTGATAAGTGGATATCAGCCCAAAAGTTCAGAATACCCAAGATACAACTCACAGACCATATGAAGCTCAAAAAGAAGGAAGACCAAAGTGTGGATGCTTAAGTTCTTCTTAGATGGAAGAACAAAATACTAACAAGAGGAAATATAGAGACAAAATATGAGGCAGAGACTGAAGGAAATGACAACCAGAGACTACCCCACCTGGGGATCAAGCCCATATACAGTCATCAAAACCTGGACACTATTGAGGATGCTGGGAAGTGATATAGTTCCTGATATAGTTGTCTCCTGAGAGACTCTGCCAGAGCCTGAAAAATACAGAGATGGATGCTCAAAGCCAACCATTGGACTGAGCGCAGAGTCCCAGATGGAGGAGTTGGAGAAGGGACTGAAGGAGCTAAGGGGGTTTGCAGCCCCGTGGGGGAGCAACAGTGTCAATAAGCCAGACCTCTTGAAGCTTCCAGGGACTGGACCACCAACCAAAATGTACACATGGAGGGACCCGTGGCTCCGGCTGTGAATGTGGCAGAGGATGGCCTTGTCTTGGACATCAGAGGGAGGAGCTTCCCTTTGTTCTTTGGGGGTTTGATGCCCCATTGTTGGGGAATGCCAGGGCAGGAAGGTGGGAGTAGGTGGGTGGGTGGGTGGGGGAGCAGCCTCACAGTGGTAGTGGAAGGGGGATGGGATAAGGGGTTTTCAGAGAAGAGACCTGGAAACATTTGAAATGTGAATAGAGAACATATCCAGTAAAAAAAGATGCATTAAACAAAGAAAAAAAGGATAGCATTTAATGGGGGCTGGTTTATGGGTTCAGAGGTTCAGTACATTTTGATCAAGGCAGGAAGCATGACAGCTCAGGGTAGGCATGGTACTGTAGGAGCTGAGAGTTCAACATCTTGCTCCAAAGAAAAATAGAAGATTACTGTCTTCAGGCAACTAGAAGAAGGGTCTCAAGGCCCACCCCACAATCACATGCTTCCTCCAACAAGATCATACCTAATCCGACAAGACCACACGTCACATTCTAATAGTGCCACTCTTTGTGGCAAGCATATTCAAACCACCATACCCACTGAGGCCTGACAAAGCAGCTCTCTTGGGGAATGGACACCACAGTCAGACAACAGCTTCAGGGAGCGCCTCTGCTACAGTTGTTTGGGAGGGGTGACAACACGGAGATCAAGCTGCACATCCACTGCATATGTAGCTGTGGCCTCATTCCAGCCAGTGTATGGTCTTTGGTTGGTAACTCACTTTCTGAGAGCTCCCAGGTTAGTTGACTGAGTTGTTCATCCTCTGAGATTCTTGCCCCTTTCAAGGGCCTTCAAACCTTCCCCAAACTCTTCCATTAGAGTCTCTGACCTCTGTCCAATGTTTGGTTGTTGGTATCTGTATCTGTTTCAGTCAGTTCCTAGATGAAGCCTCTCAGAGGAAAGTTATACTCAGCTCTTGTCTACAAGAATAACAGAATATTACTAATATTATGCTTGCCCGTGGGATGGGTTTCAACTTTTTGTAGTCTTGGTGTTTGTCTTACCTCCTTGCATTGCCTCCAACTGAGAGATTTTTCTTAGTAAGAAATTGAAAAGAATCCAACTACAGTTAGTAAATTAAGTGAAGTTGGGGATATTAGTGATAATGAAATCAACAAGTGAAAAGATTTAATAGTAAAATAAATAGGAAAAACATATAAAAGAAAAATTGAATTAATAATTTATCTTTTCTCTTTGAAAAAAACTAATCCCTGTAAGGAAAATCAAAAATGTGATCTAAGTATATTTCACTCTTAGTGAGTTTCTTCTAAAACTCTTCAAGTTGCCTACAAATAAAAGGGAATGTATGCTCAGTGCATGAAAAGGTTAAGAATTAAAAATGTCTTAAAACAGGAAAAGATGCCATGTAGGCTTTCTAGTCAAGTTTAATTAAGCATATAAAAACAAATACTTGTAAAAATATCCAGCAAATATCACTGTCTTTTAAAAATTATTATATTTTGACATCTATCTATCTATCTATCTATCTATCTATCTTTCTATATGCATATTTGTTATACATGCCTCTATTATAATTATATATAATGTACAAGTTCATATTCAAGAGTTGTATACATTGTAGAATTGTTAAACACACACACACGCAGTCTCTCTCTCTCTCTCTCTCCATATATATATATATGGAGCTTGCTTACCACTCTCTTTGATGAGATCATATGAATTGAATATTTTCAAACATGCAAAAAATTGACATAATGTAATTGCACATTTTTGTGTGCCACTTATTAAAATATACTTTCAGAATCTATGTTTGGAAACAAATACCATCTTTAACAGTATTTCTCTTTATACATTCATGATGATATGCATGGACATCTTCAAAGTATAATCTTGCATCTTATATTACTGCTATAGTATGTTAACACCATATATTAAATTGTGCTGCAAATATTTATCCCATAGTCTTTTCTTCCCTTTTATCTATTTGTCTATCTATCTATCTATCTATCTATCTATCTATCTATCTATCTATTCATTTATTTACTTATTCATTTTAACTGATCCCTGATCATCTTCCAGTCTTCCCCTCACACAGTTTCTCCTCCATCTCCTTGTCCCTTGAAAAGATAGAGCCCCTCCTCAGTACTCCCAAACACTGACACATCAAGTCTCTACAGGATTAGGTACACACTTTCCCACTGAGGCCAGACAACGCAACCCAATTAAGGGAATGGATTCAACAGACAGGAAACAGCCTCTGCTCCAGCTGTGGTACTCACATGAGCTGTAAATCTGCTACATATATGTATGGGGTCTAATTCCAACCCTGTATACTCTTTAAAGGGTTTGTGGCTCAATCTCTGAGAGCCTGAAAAGAACCAGGTTATTTGACTCATGATATTTCTGTGGAATTCTTATCCCTTTTGGAACCCTTAATCTTTCCCCTAACACTTCCATAAGAGTACATAGAGCTCCATTCAATGTTTAGCTGTGGGCCTCTACCATTGTTTCAGCTCCTGGGTGAAGCCTCTCAGAGGACAGTTAGGCTCCCGCCTTCAAGCATAAAAGAGGATCACTGACGATGTCAGAAATTGGCTCTTGCCCATGGGACGGGTCTCAGGCTAGTTCTTCCCCTACTTCTCAAGAGGATGAAACCTCCAGTTATGCCCTTGCCCTGACACATTAAGTCTGTGCCAGAATAGATGCATCCTCTCACGTTGAGGCCAGACAAGGCAACTTTGTTGGGGATCACATACCACAATCATGCTACAGCTTTAGGGAGAGCCCCTGCTGCAGTTGTGGGAATCCCACAGGGCAATTGAGGTGCACTATTGCTACATATGTACCAGGGGCCTCATTCCATCCAATCTGTGTTCTTTGATTGCTCTCTCAGTCTCTGAGATTTCCCAGAGGTCCAAGTGAGTTGACTCTGTTGGAATTTTAATGAGAATTGCATTGATCCTGTAGATTGCTTTTGGTAAAATAGCCATTTTTGTTGTTAATTCTACTAATCCATGAGCATAGGATATCTTTCTATCGTCTGATACTCTTTTCAATTTCTTTCTCAAAGTCTTGAAGCTCTTATCATACAGCTCTTTCACTTGGTTTGTTAGAGTTCCACCAAAATATGTTATAATATTTGTGACTATTATATTGGATGTAGGTTTTCCAATTCCTTTCTCAGCCCATTTATTATTTCTATAAATGTGGGTTACTGATTTCTTTGAGTTAATTTGTTTTTGATTTTTTTAGTCACCTGTAGGTGTTTTCTGGTAGAATTCTGGGAGTCGCTTTTGTATGTACATTGTCATATCATTTAAGAATGGTGACTTCCTCATTTCCAATTTGGATCTCCTGGACCTCCTTTTTTTTAAAACCTTATTTCTCTAGCTAGAATTTAAAGTGCTATATTGGCTATATTGTATAGATACAGAGAGTGTGGGCAGTCTTCTCTTGTCCCTGATTTTAGCGCAATTCTTTTAAATTTCTCTTGATTTAATTTGATGTTGGCTATTAGATTATTGGATACTGCTTTTGTTATGTTCAGTTATGTGCCTTATGTCCCTGATCTCACCAAGACTTTTAACATGAAGGGGCATTACATTTTATCAAGGGTTTTTTTTTTCCAGCATCTACTAAGATGATCATGTGGTTTTCTTCCCCAGTTTGTTTATATGGTGGATTAAGTTGATGGAGTTTTTGCATGTTGAATCATCTCTGCATCACTGGGATGGAAGATGTTGTGTTTATAAAAATATAAAGAGATAAAGAGTATGTTCTGTGGGTGTATGAAGAGGTATGGGGGGAAGGGATGTCTCAGCAGCCCCATGACAAGTCATCTCTTCCCGCTGAGGGACCAGCCACATGATGGTATAGCATAAAATAGAGTTTATTCAGGGCATGGGGAGGGGAGCCAGGAGGGTAGTAGAGGCAGAAAGAGAGAGAGAGAGAGAGAGAGAGAGAGAGAGAGAGAGAGAGAGAGAGAGAAGAGAGAAATCACAGAGAGAAGTGGAGGCTGTCCATGACCACTTGAAGAGACGGGGAAGGGAAGGGGGAGGGGGTAGCCAGAAGCTAGGGGCAAGAGATCAAGAGATTAAGAGAGCAAGGAGGGGATAAGCAGCCCCTTTTATAGTGGACAGGCCTACCTGGCTGTTGTCAGGTAACTGTGGGGAAGAGCATACCTGGCTGTTGGCAGATGTGGAGGTGGAGTTTAGACAGAATACTAACAGAAGATACTTGATCATTGTGGATGATGTTTATTTATGTGTTCCTGGAATTGGTTTGCAAGTATTTTGCAAGTATTTTATTTTGTATTTTTGTATCAATGGTCATAAAAAAATTAGTCTGAAATTATATTTCTGTTTTGAATTTTGTGGTTTAGGTGTCAAGGTGGCTGTGACTACATAGAATGATTTCTGCAGTGTACCTTCTGTATATATTTGGTACACTCATTTGAGAAGTATTGGTATTAACTCTTCTTTGAAAGTCTACTAGAATTCTGCACTAAAACCATCTAACTCTGCATTTTTTTGGTTGGGAAAATTTTAATAACTGGTTCTATTACTTTACGCTTTATATGTGTACTTAGTTTACCTGATATTGAAATTTAGTAACTGATTGAACTTAAATGCCTGACAATTAACTTTATTAAGTGGTATCTGCCTAGAAGATCATCCATTTTCTTTTAGGTTTTATACACTTTTTCCATAATTGTTTTTTAGTAAGACCTAGTGATTATTTTAATTTCCTGAGTTTCTGTTGTTATGTCTCCTTTTTCATTTCTGATTTTGTTAAGTTGTGTACTGTCTCTCTGTCTTTTAGTTACTTTGGCTAATGGTTTGTCTATCTTGTTGATTTTCTCAAAGAAGCATTTTGTTTGTTCTATGACTTATTCTCTTTGTTTCTAATTGATAGATTTTTAGCCCTGAGTTTGACTATTTCCTGCTGTATCCTCTTCTTTGGTATCTTTGCTTCTTTTTGATTTAGAGCTTTTAGTGTGCTGAAAAGTTGCTAATATGACAGCTCCAATTTCTTTATGAAGGCACTTAGTGTTATGAACTTTCCTCTTAGGATTGTTTTCACTGTTTCCCATACATTCGGGTATATTGTGCCAACATTTTCATTGAATTCTAAAAAGTTTTAATTTATTTTTTTCTTCTCTGAGCAAATGATCATTGAGTAGAGAGTTATTTAGTTTCCATGAGTATGTAGACTTTCTATGTTTTTGTTGCTTTAGAAGTCCAGCTTTAATTTCTGGTGATCTGATAAGATGCAAGACATTACTTCATTCTTCTTTTATTTGTTTAGGCTTACTTTGGACTGATTATATGGTCAGTTTTGAAGAAGATTCTGTGTAGTGCTGGGAAGAAGTTATATTTTTGTGTTCAAAATTCTTTTTTTTAAAGTTAGTTATTTCATATTTATTGGATATTTTATTTATTTACATTTCAAATGTTATCTCACTACCCAGTATCCAATCCTGAAACTTCCTATCCCTTCCTCCATCCTCCTACTTCTATGAGGGTGTTCCTCACTTGCCCACCCACTCTCCCCACACTCTCATTCCCCTATACTGAGGAATCTAGCCTTCTCAGGACCAAGAGCCTCTCCTCTCATTGATGACCAACAAGGGCATCCTCTGCTACATATGCGGCTGGAGCCCTGGGACTCTCCATTTGTATGTACTCTTTGGCTTGTAGTTTAGTTCCTCAGAGCTCTTGGATATCTAGTTGATACTGTTGTTCTTCCTATGGGTTGCAAACTCCTTTAACTCCTTCTGTCCTTTCTCTAATTCCTCCACTGGGGACCTCATGCTCAGTCTATTGGTTGGTTGCTAGCATACACCTCTGTATTTGTCAGGATCTGGCAGTGCCTCTCAGGAGACAGCTACATCAGGCTCCTGTTAACAAGCACTTCTTGGCATCAAAAATAGTGTCTGGGTTTGTTTTCTGTATATGGAATGGATTACCAGATGGGGCGGTCTCTGGGTGGCCTTTCCTTCAGTCTCTGGTCCACATTTTGTTCTCTATTTGTTCCCAAGAGTATTTTGTTTCCCCTTCTAAGAAGGACTGAAGTATCCACACTTTGATCTTCCTCTTTCTTGAGCGTCACGTGGTCTATGAAGAATATCTTGGGTATTCTGAGCTTTTAGGCAAATATACAATTATCAATGAGTGCATACCATGTGTGTTCTTTTGTGATTGGGTTACTACATTCAGGATGATATTTTCTAGTTCCATGCATTTGCCTAGGATTTTGATGAATTCATTGTTTATAATAGCTGAGTAATGCTCCATTGTGTAAAGGTACCACATTTTCTGCATCCATTCCTCTGTTGAAGGACATCTGGGTTCTTTCTAGCTTCTGGCTATTATAAATAAGGCTGACAGGTTGGGGAAAGATTTTACCACCTGTACATCTGAAAGAGGCCTAGTACACATATATACAAAGAACTCAAGAAATTTGAGTTCAGACAACCAAATAATCCTATTAAAAATGGGATACAGAGCTAAACAAAGAGTTCTCAACTGAGGAAAATGGAATGGCTGAGACTCACATAAAGAAATGTTCAATATCCTTAGTCATTGGGGAAATGTAAATCAAAATGACCCTGAGATTCTACCTCACACCAATTTGAATGGCTAAGATCAATTTTTTTGTGTGTGTGAAACATTCTGTAGATATCTTTTAGGTCAATTTGGTTTTAACATCTGTTAGTTTCATAATTTTTCTGTTTAGTTTCTGTTTAGATGACCTGTCCATGTGGTGTGAGTGAGGTGATGAAGTCCCCCACTATTACTAGTTGGGGTATACCATGTGATTTAAGCTGTAGTAATGTTTCTTTTAAGAATGACAGTACCCCTTGCTTTGGGGGCATATATAGTCACAATTGAGACATTACATTAGTTGATTTTTTTTCTTGAGTATGAAGTATTCTTCCCAAACTCTGTTAATTACTTTTGGTTAAAAGTCTATTTTACTAGATATTACAATGACAACTCCAGCTTATTTATTGGGTTCATTTGCCAGGATAATCTTTTTTTTAAAATATGGATTTCTTTGATATTTTATTTATGCACATTTCAGATGTCATCCTCTTTCCCAATTTCCCCTCCCTAGAACCCCCTATTGCATCCCCCTCCTCCTTTTTGCTTTTATACCATTTTAATTACATGCATGTATTACTGTCAGTTTCAGTTTGAGGATCTAGCAATAAAATATGCAAATAGTCAAGGAACAAGCAAGACAATATACACAAATATTCAAAGAAAAAGCAAGGCAATAAACAAAGTCCAGTGATCAGTCCCACGATCTCTGTTTCTAAGGGCTTATCAGGATGACCAAAGTAATGAGCCTACTCCCCTGTCCTAGCCCAAATTCATTTTCACATCTGAAGCCTACTTCCTTGTTCTAGCCTAAACTTTATATTCCTGTCTGAAATTACTTCTTTGTTCTAGACTAATATTTAGATTCTTGCCTGAAATTACTTCTTTATTCTATCCTAAGATTTAGATATCTACTTGAATCTAAAAAATTACTTCTTTGTTCTAGCCTAA
This sequence comes from Grammomys surdaster, assembly GCF_004785775.1. NCBI lineage: Eukaryota > Metazoa > Chordata > Mammalia > Rodentia > Muridae > Grammomys > Grammomys surdaster. The sequence goes on from NW_021604577.1 coordinate 6,115,844, forward strand.
TGTGAGATTACTGCCTGAAGCCTAATTCCTTTTCCTTCGCCAATGTCATATTCCTGGCAAGCAGCCAATTTCCTTATCCTTGGCCCATGTCAGATTCTTGCCAAGCAGCTCCAAAGGCTCTCCACCTCTCTCCTGTTTCTATTTCATTAATAAGACTGAGCCTGTCTTAGTTCATTCTGACAAGAATGCCTTCCTTACCCATCATGGAATATGCATTATCCAAAGCAATGCTTTATGTCTTAGGTTGGTAAGGCTCTGTGCAGAATCTTATCCATCTTTGGCTTACCAGACTGTTAAATTAATAACTCTGTCTGGGAGTCCATTTTCAGGTTCAAGCCATTTACTTTGGCTGCCAACATGTTGATGTAGTTAAAGACAAGCTTTAGCATGATGGGCAGGAATAAAATTATTCCCAGGACAAAAAGGGCTAGCATGGTCAAGCTATATAATCCATTCTTGAAGTTTGACTGAAATCTTTTTCTAGCCCTTTATGCTGAGGTAGTTTCTATCTTTGTTGCCAAGTTGTGTTTGTAATATGCAGCAGAATAATGGATCCTTTTTATACATCTGCTATATTAGCCTGTGTCTTTTTATTGGTGAATTAAATCCATTAATGTTGAGAGATATTAATAACCAATGACTGTTAGTTCCTATTTTTCATGTTGGTGGTAGTACTATGTGTGTTTGTGTGTGCATATTTCTCTTATTTTGGGTTTGCTATGAGTTGATTAATTTCTTATGTTTACTTGGGTGTAGTTAAAGTCTTTTTTGGAGTTTTCCTTCTAGTATCTTCTTGCTGGCTGCATTAGTAGAAAGATATTTTTTAAATTTTGTATTGTCAAAGATGTGTCCATTTCTACATCTATGGTGGCTGCAAGTTTCTCTGGTTATAGTGGTCTGGGATGACAACTGTGGTCTCTTTGGGTTTGCAAGACATCTCTTCAGGACTTCTGACTTTTAGAGTCTCTGTTGAATAATGGTAGACCTCCATTTATATTTGTTTAGCTTTTTCCCTTGTAACTTTCAATTAATGTGATGATAGACACCACATAGTTGCTAGATAAATATCAAATAGTATAACCTCATGAGATATGTTATAGAGATTATTTGCTTGTGTGTGTGTGTGTGTGTGCCTTAGTAACACTGTTCACCACACAATCAAACGTATTGTTCTCTTGAGTAGCCAGAACATGTCTGTCTATCCTGGCATAAGTATTAAGAAAGAAGACTATAGTGGCCTGCCAGAAAACCTTACATCACATTGTACTGTTTTGAGAAAAGTTATTTTGTAATAAAAATATATGGAATTTTACAAATGTAAGTAGGAGGTATAATCAAAGCATATAACCACATGTTTTTAAGAAAAATAAAGGAAATAAAGGAAAATTGAAATAAAATGTTTTTTTCAACATAAGATACTTTACAGTCTCAAATAGATTTGCATACTTCTGAATAATATAAAATGGGAGTTGGAAATAGTTAATATCTTCAAATTGAAAAATAGCACTGAAATTTAACTGAGCTGAACTAATTTGACTCTGGAGTAAAAATCTCAAGTCTAAAATTACCTTCTGGTTTTATACCTAGCAGTTATTTATGGCTGTCTCTAAACTTGTGAAATACGGTATTGGGCATGAAATTCCCACCAGGCAGGCATTACTTCATTGTGTAATAGAATTAGTAATAAAATTATTGAGATAGAGTAAAAAGGAATCCATTAATCCAACTAAAGACTTGAATGAAAAGGCAACCAGATTAAGCTCAGGAAAATCTATATGAAAGCAGTGAAATATAAAGTGACATAGGTTTTTAAATCATCAAGGAATATAATTTGTAGTCTGCTTTTATATTTTTATTTAAACTACTTGGTAAGGCAAATACAGTATAAAACATCAGGTATATAAATGGAAGGATAAGGAAGTATTACAGTTGGTGCTGGCTGAAGATACCAGCTCTATGGTATTTCTATTAAGTTGAGTGTACAAGATCAAGTGTGTGTGTGTGTGTGTGTGTGTGTGTATTCATGTTATTACTGTTTGGGGTTATGTCTAGAGAAAGGAAAGTTGTAACAAATCCTACACTTATGAAACAAAATATAATGAGGGACATGTTCATAAAATGTTAGATTTTATCCTAAATATTTTATTTCCTGATTATCACTTTTACTGTATAATCAAATAAAGAATATATTTAGTTACATCATGAAATTTTACTTAAACCATTTGAAAGAATCTGATAGTTACCAAGGAAAGAAAGGTCATATCACCTATGAATTATTTTGGATATAAGGTGATGTATAAACCTGTTGCTTTCCTCAAGGCTTTGTTAGTGTATTTGGGAGGATAAAATATATTTAAGTTTTTATATAAATTATTGAGTTTTACTCAAATAATTGAATGTAAATTATATTATAAATCTTTTCCAAGGGCAGGACATTTAAGTGGATGTTTTATAACATATTATATAGGAAATTATGAATGTCAGAAGTGCAAAATAGCAATAGAGGTATCATTTATAAATCTTACAAGTTATATTTATGTTAGAAACAGAGCCATGAATAAGATTTGTGAGAGTGACTAGAGATAATATGAGTAAATTTTGGTAAGAGAATAATCAAGTGAATTTATAAGCAATACCTTTGAGAATGAAAGCTATAATGAAAAGATTGCTTTTGATTGTTCTAATTTCTGGGAAAAAAAGGTTTATTAATGGAAATAATGAAGGCTTGATTGTAATGATTCAGTCAACCAAATCAGTAATGTTCCCTTCAAGTCTACAAATCAAATATAATATTGAACATTTTAATTTGTAACAATTTCAATGTGGTTTGCATTCTACAAATATCCATTGTGAGTAAAGGTTAGAAGGTGATATTGTTGAGAACTGATAGTGGCATCCTTCTAGTGGGAATTATGATTATGAGCCTTCAGCTATTATCTCTCTTTAAAATGCTCCAAAAAATTCACTCAGGGAATATACTCTATGAACAACTTTATCTTAGATCCATATACAAATAAAAGATGCTTCATTGGTAGCTGACAGTTGAGATTATACTGTTTAGCGTCATTGGCTATGAGCACAAGAGTTCTGGATCCATGTATACAAACATGAGGATAAACAGAATGAGCTTGATAAAACTAATGATACCATCTCTCACAATATTCTATGACTTCCATCAGAGAATTTACTTGTGGGAACATTTTTTCCCAGTGAGGGTATAAATACATTAGTCCTCATCCATGATTCTTTTGTTTTTTTGTTTTTTTTGTTTTTTTTTGAGACAGGGTTTCCCTGTGTAGCCCTGGCTGTCCTGGAACTCACTCTGTAGACCAGGCTGGCCTTGAACTCAGAAATCCACCTGCCTCTGCCTCCCAAGTGCTGGGATTAAAGGCGTGCGCCACCACCGCCCGGCTCTCATCCATGATTCTTAAAAATATACCAAGAAAAGAATATCAGAGGAGCATTGCTATAAAGAATGCATTAAGTATGCGGGTCATGGTAAAGGCATTACTTTATATAATTAAAAGGCATCAGTACAAAAAAGAGTGGTTCTTAGTTAAAATATATAAACATAAAATAGTGATTGTAACTGTGTAGAAAAACTGAAAAATAGATATGATTATTTTTGTTCTTCATAATTCAACTTTTTTTCTTAGCCCAATTTTTTAAGAGCTTCCAGTCATTTTCCAAGAAAGGATAGGTAATGTAAGCAAGAAGGTTATTTTGTTTTATTTTTAGAAAGTAGTAATTTAAATATACTACAGTTATATGTTATTATATTGTAACCATGGCAACTTTGAAAACACACACACACACACACATTTGTTTTTGTGGTCTTTTGTTGGTAATAAATAAGATGGATATTTCAATTTGACATTTGTCATTTTTATTCTATTATTGTCCTTCCACTCATTAACCAATAAATACTACTAGTTACAGTTTTAATAGTGTATGTTAAAAGTCTTTTATCATTAGTTAAATGAATACTAATGTAATTTAATAATTATATGATCATATTCAATTATTATCACTTGTGCATTTTTCCCTACTATACTATCATTGCTGTTCATTTTGGAGTCATAATTGAAGTTTTCAAATGATCAGAAACTCTTCAAGAAATTAATAATTAAAATAATATTATGAAAATTTATCTACCTTTTAGTTTTATTAATATATAATAGGTTTACTAAAGTCAGAGTACAAATAACATTTTTCTCAGACATAAATTGTAATTAATTAATTACTTTAATGACTTTTGCATGATATTCAAATAATTCTTAATGAAGGAACATTGACTTTTACATTGAATATATCTAAGTTCTTAATACAAAAGCATTTAATAACACAGATAATCCACATCTTGAATAAAACCATTTTATTTTTTATATGTTTTTTATAACAATATATTTTTCTGATTTGGCAAAACAGTTAAAGTAGAGGGCTGTCCATGTGGTTCATTGGATTGAAGGACTTGCTATACAAGTTCAGAAAACTGAGTTAAGTTCCTGCATCCAATAGAGAAGAGAACAGATTCTTAAATGTTATTTTCTGTCCTGTGTTTTTGTGCCATGGCAACCAGACATACTTCTACTACTATTACTCCTCCTCCTCCTCCTCCTCCTCCTCCTCCTCCTCATACTACTACTGCTACTACTACTTTTAATATGCACACACACACACAGTCTATATTTCACATTTTGAAAATCAATAATTTTCAATATAAATATCTTCATTTGCTTTTATTTTTTGATTTCTGGAAAAATCTTATGTTTCATCAATTATTCTTATACATCAGAAAAACCCAGTTGTTATTCACATTTATGATACATTTAAACCCTTTTTGAACGTAGAATGAATTGGTTCATGGTCTGCATAGAATCAAGGGTGCTGACCTGTAATTCTGAAAACATAATCAGTCAACTGACTGCTCCTAAGATGTTTCTTATATTTTTATGAGAGAAATTCTACAAAGACTGGAATTTCATAGTTATTCATAAATCATATTTTGGAATCATGAGTCATAATTTGATATTCACCTAAAATAATAAATATTCTTTTTCTTCATATGATAATTTAATAAATACTAATAATTTATTAAAGTAAATTTGGGTAAGAATATAATAATAAGATTAATATATAGACCACTATATTTTTAAAAGCTATAGAGTGTCATCCATATGTTTATTTATAAATTTTATAAAATTTATGATCACTAAAAGTAATTCTTATTTTAAAAATTATCATCTGTTGATAGAATGTTACTAAAAATGATCAGTTTTAACTCAAATATATGACCTCAAAAGATTAATTAGAAATTAATGTAAAAATAATATATTAATAGTTTCTTCCGATTTCTATATTTCTTATACTCTTATTTTTGTCTCTAAATTTCAAAAATTTGGCAGGCTGTTCTTCTTCTGTTTGTGTACATTTCCCTGAATTATTCATTTAACTCAGATAATGGATTTAAAATAATGCAACCCATTAATCCATGTTACATTTTTTTCTTCTTCTTCAACGTTATAATTGGCAGAAGGTTAGTAGGAATATCAGCCTCCCAGTCTTACAAGAAAATTACTTAGACAGTGTTCTACAGTTCTGTGCCTTTAAAAATATGTTGGGTGATATTTTATACAGACTAACAGTGAAACTGATGACCAAAAAGAGAAATATTCATGAATCTGTGGCGTTCCTAGGAAGATGATGTTAATAGTTGATAGTTATGATGTTTCAAGTAATCATATATGTATATATATGTATATATATATTTAATGTACAGTTTTTAAAAAATCATGTATGAATTGATTACTCTTAGTAAGTTACTTATAAATATAGTAAATGGATTATAAATATGTTAGATTTTAATGAATGAGAACATATGATTAAAAGAAAAAGATTAATAAATAGAAGTTAATTAGCCTCTTTTAAATAAAACATTTAATGATCATATATGTTTAATATTAAAGAAATACAAGCTAATAAAGTTGGTATATAAATTTCTAGGCTATCTGAATCCTTTAATTTATGACACCTACCTCTTATCTTATATCTGTGTGTTTCTGTGTGTGTGTGTGTGTGTATTTAGATATTAATTTCTTGTATGGATCTGTTTTCTAGATATTTGACATAGATAATGAGTATCTTTATCTGAATTGCTGCACTCTTGAAATTAAAAACCAAAAATTACAAAGATCATGGACATTCTCTGACAAGTACTTGGGTTTTGCACTCTATTCAAGAAAAGCCATGAGTTTATAATGTTTTTTTTAAAGATTTATTTATTTATTTTATGTATGAGTACACTGTAGCTGTCTTCATGCACACCAGAAGAGGGCATTGGATCCCATTACAGATAATTGTGAGCCACCATGTGGTTGCTGGGATTTGGACTCAGGACCTCTGGAAGAGCAGTCAATATTCTTAACCACTGAGCCATCTCACCAACCCCAAAGCCATGAGTTTAAAAGAAGCATCTTTTGAGAGCATTTGGCACCGAGGCTATGGAGGCTCTCAGGTAGAATATCTTAGAAAAGACTTTTGAGGGGAGGTAGAAGTAGCAAGATTCTAAGTTCAAGAACACTCTAGTTACAAATCAAATAGTTCCAGGCTGGCTTTAGTTATGTAGAGAGGTCCTGTCTCAAACTAAATTAAGCAAACATAAGTGAGACAAACAGAAGCCAAATCAAACCAATCTGTCTCCCTCTCTCTATTTCTGTCTCTGTCTCTGTGTCTCTCTCTGTCTCTCTGTCTCTCTCTGTCTCTCTCTGTGTCTATCTATCTATCTATCTATCTATCTATCTATCTATCTATCTATCTATCATCTACCTCTTTCGCTCTCTCTGTCTCTCTCATATACAAGAAACCAGAGAGAACAAAACCTACCTATGTATGTCTCTATGCGTACATCAGTTCGATTCAGTATGGAAGACAATGTTTCTTTGCTGTCATTCATCCCCTCTGGCTCTTACTGTCTTTCTCCTGCTTATTCTTATGCATCTCACCCTATTCTCTGAGGGTTGAAACTTAGTGAAGACATCCCATTAAGGACTTAAACTTGAAAGCAAAGTAAATAAATTCCCAGATAAAAGAAAACTGGTAATTTACTCTAGCACATTCCCATAAAATTATTTATTAATTAACATTCTGTATGTCTATTTCAAATGACTATTTAGTGGTAATAAAGAAAACTTTAAAGATAAACATATCATGCAAACAAATTAGAACTATATGAATTATAGGGTAGAAAAGATATAATTCAAGTAGGCATTACAATTATTTCTAATTTTGAAAAGGATTAAATTAAAATATTTTTATGGTCTGGTATTGTTTAGTAGAACATTTAAGAGGATTTATGCATTAATGAGTTGTGCACATATAAAGCTCTAATCTTGCCACTAAAATAATATTATAAACCATAAATAAGTATGTTGCTGGATAGGAAATATTAGAAGTAATAAAAGTGGCAGAACCAAAAAGCCATTTCTCTGTTCAAAGGGGTGACTGAGTGAAGGTAAAAGAACATCATAGTATAGTGCTGAAAACAACCCTACTAAGTGGGTCACTGAGATATAAATCTCCCTATTATCATACTTATTAAATCCTTAGTAGTTAAGATCGGAAATGTTAGTTTCTGAACATAATATCAGAGGTAGAATGATTTCATATCTTCTGCATAATCAATTTATAAATCTTAATGTCTTATCTTGACTTTAGATAGGATACATGATTTTATATACAACATTTTAGCAAAATATGCATGTTTAGTTATCACATACAGAGTCAGATAATGACAATAGATGATCTCATGCCTTTCTTATATACTGGATACTTTTCCAGAAAAAGGAAGTCACTAAGTGCTGAGGTCAAGAGTTTTGACTTTTGCAGGGCAGTGGTGGTGCACGCCTTTAATCCCAGTACTTGGAAGGCAGAGGCAGGCGGATTTCTGAGTTCGAGGCCAGCCTGATCTACAGAGTGAGTTCCAGGACAGCCAAGGCTATACAGAGAAACATTGTCTCGAAAAAACCTTAAAAAAGTTTTGACTTTTTAATTCTGTCACTAAGCCAATGATAGGTCTGACTTTTAACTCAAAATGATTGGTCCCAAATCAAGTTCTTCACAGCAAAGTTTAATTTACGTATGTCCCTTGGTAAACAGAAAATACCACCTCTTAATGACTCAGGTCTTCCTTCTGAGTGGAATGTGGGAGAGAAAGAAAATCATTTTAATGTTGAGGATACTTAGTAAACTTTCTGTAGTTACAATCTCAACTATTAAACAGTTTACTTAAAACAAATTATAAACTTTAGGAGAAATGATCAGTTTCTAGAAAATAATAAGAAAACAGTTTAATGAGTCGAAGACAGGTTCAGACTTAAATGGAATATGATTTGCACAGTTTCAATCTCATTGCCCCATGATAAGAGAAATCAAGAGAAATGTCGTACTTTCATTTGAGCTGCTGTAAGAGAACAACAGAGTGGTTTACTTATGGAAAGATTAATTTATCATAGTTCTGATGATCTGTGAAGTCTTAGATCAAAGGAGTGGAAATTTTAATATTTGATGATGGCCACTGTCATCATTCAAAGACAGTGGTATGTTAGGATGTGTCCTTACACGGTAGGAAACTCATTGGAATCTTTGTTATACATGTTCTTTTCTCATTACTTAGGAATTCCCACTTCATGATCTCATTATCCTATAATGTCCCATATATTAGTATTTTGCAAAAGATCCTGGAGTTTCAATACAGACATTTTAAAAGGACAGACTATAGTTCTATAACCAGAACTTTTGTAGAGATTAATACAGTTGATTCCTATGTGAGATCCCTAAACATTGCTTTTATAGTTAAATACTAGGAGATACTTTAGTCTTAGTCATTTAAAGCTTAGCTTCTCCAAAAGGAAAATGTCCAACAGAGTCAATCAAAACAAGTTGTTTCTATCTGTGTATTTAAAAAGTTTGCCATTTTTTATCTCTATTTTAATTGCTTAAATATTTGTTTATTTATTATGCATTGCGCCTTGAAACTGATCAACGACCTTACTTCAGCCTCATTTTTCAAGCCTCTAAAACTGTCTCATGTTTCAATTATCCACAAAACTTCTTTCAGTTTTTTTATCCAAGGATTTTGTACCTTCTGACATAAAATTGCCAAATCCTCCTTTTTTTTGTGCATGTGTGCACTGCATTCTGCAAACAATAATAGTAAATAGAATGCATCCTGCTCACCACCTCTGTTACCCTCGAGAAGCTGAGGATACCCTGTACAGTATTTCCCCATGTTTTCATCTCCATTTCCACCTGAGGGCTTGGGGTCCCAGCTGAGCATCCGGCTTCATATCTAGCAGTTCTATCTGTCCCACTTTACAGCAGAAGAATTCCGAGTTTCCTAATACATAGTCTCTGTTCTGCTCTATTAATATTATAACCATATAATGTTTTTTTTTTGATCACCAAAATAGCATCTAAATGCTTTTACTTTAAAGGTCAGTGTAGGAAAGATCAGGTGATTACTACTGGCTCATTGAAATTCCCCAAGTAAAAATTTCTTGAATCTTCCTGATATTTCTTAGCCAGGGTTGATTAAAATATGTGCAGAGTCAGCTAAATCAAAGCGAACTCCTCATAAATTATTAAAGAGGGCCTAAATACTTAAATAGTAGATATGAAAGCTGAAATGTGCCATTGATCAGCACGCCTCTAGAGATTTCCTCTCAATTGCTCCTCCTGAAAGCCTTGGAGCAGGCTACGTTCCCAGCCAAACTTTTATTTTCAATGTTCTTTCTCTTCTTTCTTTTAAAAGAAAACTTCCATTAACCAAACTAGAACTGAATGTCTGTCAAGGACAGGTTTCAGTTCTATTGAAGATGGAAACAATCATTACATCAAGAAAATATGTAACTAACTCTCCTCTGGCAAGTGAGGAGATATGGCCACCTTTCCTTGATCATGTCCAGTCAGGCAGTTTCTACCCAGAAATCTAAACTAAGTACATCATAATAACTTTCATGTCACTTGGTGAGAGTTCTGTTGTTCCCAAACTTGATTTCTCTATTGCATTTGCCTTTATTGATTACACTTTCATTGTAACAGTCTCTTTGGGACATTTGTTTTCTTCTTGAGTTTTCCCTACTGCCTTACTTTTATAGTCATTTATTTTTGGGAACACAGTTCAACCTGGGTCTCTGACATTTATGGACACCTTGTGTGTGATGAAGTAATAGCCATTGCTTTTTTATAACCCATAGCAGAATATCTGTATACGATCATCCCTTAGAAGACCAGGATGGTGTTTCTCTAAAACAAAGGGTAAATATAGCCATTTGATGTAGTACATCTTGAAAGGTATTCATATCACAAAAATAAAGAGAGAAGAATAATTTTCTCCTTAGAAATGTTTGTGGTTTCTTACATCAGGGTTCTGTCCCTGTACTTTACTGAGGTGCAATGTATGTTCTGAGTCCTTTTGCACTTATCATTCATACTTAAGGGTTAACACTTAAGAGACTGGAGCCAGCAGGTTGATACTGAAGATGCTTGATCCAGGAGTCTGTCCTATAACCTCTCTGAATGCTAACTAAACATAGGAAGTCTATTTATATTTAAAATGTCACTTTCTAGCAAGTAAAATATGAGACCTTTCAAAGGTTTCAACAATCCTGCTTCTTTCCCTGGCAAAGTTTCAAATGAACTCATTCTTCTTTCATTGCGTTAGCTTAAGAAATCACCTATGTGAATATTGTACACACAACATAGGCTGGCTAGTTTTGTGTCAACTTGACATTAGCTATAATTAACTGAGAGGAGGTAACAATAACTGAGATTATGCTTCTACAGGGCTGGGATATAGTCAAGTCTACAGGATATTGTCTTGATTAAAAATTTATTTAGGAGGACTTATCTCCCTGTGGACAAAACCATCCCCAAGAAAGTGGTCCTGGCTGTACAAGACAGGAATCTGTGCAAGCCATGGGGATTAAGCTAGTAAGGAATACTCTTCCATTGCATCTGCACCAGTTCCTGCCTCCAGGTCCCTGCCCTGCCTTCTCTGGATGGTGGACTACAAGCTGTAATATGAAATAAATCCTATCCTTCTCAAGTGCATTTTGTCATGCTTTTTACCACACCAATAAAAATTCTGATAAAAAATCTGGAAATCATAATATGCACACAAAAATACCAGATAGGTTAAAAATAAAATACATTTTAGAAAACCTGGAGGGTGATTATGAGATAAAGAACCCCCCAAAATGTAATTGTGTTTATTCTGTTGTGTTAGGGCTTGGGATCTGCCCTCAAGTATGGTTTGAATGTCCAGTGTTTGGAGATGTAGTGTTTGGAGGTTGGAGAAAACAAATTTTTCTTTTTCCATTATTAAGAATTTTTCCATTTTGTAATTTATGAAAAAAATTGGTAATTTAATTGATAAATACTTGTCTGAATCTTCAGTTTATACTTTAGAGCAGTAGTTTGCAACCTTCATGTGTTATTACATATCTCATTTGGTCTTACATTGGTAGTTTTTCATCTTTTTCTTCTTTTTTTAGAATTTGAAAGCAAAAATTTTAGTTTCCAGCTTGTATGATTTTTCCTGTGAAGACACTAACAAAATTCTATTGACCAAAGACAAGGCATCAATGACAAACAAAAGGCACAAAATCACCCAATAATAGCTTTGTGAACTGGTGAGTTTATTGAGATTATTTACAAGAGTTTGGGTGAGGGCTTGTGTACCGTAACAAATCATGTGGCCTCAACTGCATCACTGTAACACCCATCTGTGCACAAATGCTGACTCAGGAACATGGCATTTTTGCAGCTCACCTGCAGGACTTGCAAAGCAGCTTAGATAGTCAAAGAACGCACTCTAGAAAACATTGTTGCTTACAAAGCCTGTGGCTATGCCTTTGGGATATCATAGTTTTGAACAACTTAAGAGTGTAAATAATTAATTTATTATTTTAACTGTTGGGAGCCGCGGCAGGTGCTGGCAAAGTCCGCCATCGCTAGGTGGCGCTGTCAGCCATAATTCTTCCTAGTAAACAAATAAACTGCGCATGTGCCATGGTAAAAGCCCGCCAAAGCTAAACCCATCCCACGGCGTTTGGCGCGCAACGAAAAAACAGCCAATCAGAGGTGTATACGCCGCTCTAGGGTATTTAAGGGCTTTCCCAGGGCTGGGGGTCGTCTTCTACCACCATTTTGGTTTATGGGAATAAACGTGTTTCTACGGAAGGATTCTGGTGTGTGTGTGTGTGTGTGTGTGTGTGTGTGTGTGTGTATGTTCCTGCCGGCGAGATGACTACACGCACGCCCCTCACATTTAACTTATACTTTATAATTTTATTTAGTTCAATCTAATATTTTTTGGAATTTCTATACCAGAAATTAACACATAATCAACATCTAATACATTTTTATATTTATGTTGAATTTTCAAATTTAAAAAGGATAATTCATAAGACAAACCTCAAATTTTTGGAGACACAACTGTACCATTATTGCTCTGTTTGAAAATACAACTTAGATTTAAATAGATGTCCTAGATTGTAACATTTTACTTAAAAAATACTCCATGGCATGTGCAACCCCATATCACACAAACATACATACACACACACACACACACACACACACAAACACACAGTCTCTACATTTGATCATGGCAACAGCTAAAGAATTCAAGTGGGGCCTATCATGACTGCCCTCTGAAAGACCCAACAAGCAGTTGAAAGAGTCAGCTGCAGATATTTATACCCAACCAATGGACAGAAGCCAGGGACCCCAGTGATTGAATTAGGATAAAGATGGAAGAAACTGAGGGTGAGGAGGAGGATCCAACTTATCTGGTCCCCTGAGATCTCTCAGACACTAGACCACCGACCAGGCAGTGTTCTCCAACTGATATGAGGCCTCTGATGCATATACAAAAGAGGACTGCCAGGTCTGGACTCAGTCAGAGAAGATGCACCTAACCCTCAAGAGACATGGGGCCCCAGGAAGTGGAGAGGCCTGGTGGAGTATTAGGATTGGGACATCTTCTTGGAGATGGGGTGGGAGGGATGGACGTGTTGGAAGTAGAACAGTCAGAGGGTGGACTGGGAGTGGGCTAATTTCTAGTCTGTAAAAATGATTAAAGAATAAATTTAGAAAAGGGAAAAAAAGAATGCAAGTTTCTTGATGCAAATACCTTGTCAATGTCACTTGCTCACTAGGACTGGATTTTCATAATAAACATATTTACCTTTTCAAATTAAAATAACAATGGAATCTAAATTTTTATTTCTATAATGTATTAAGTTCTACCATCCTAGTGGTAACTATATTGGGAACAATAAAATCCCTGAGATTCGTTGCACAGTAAGTAGTGTTTTCTCTTAGTCTCACATTTCTTTTTTCTCAAGAGAGCTATATCCTATTTATTTTACATCACACAGTAGTATAAATTACTATTGGCAAAACCTCAAAAATTTTCTGGATATTTTGACTTGGAACAACCAATTCTAGAAGAATGTAACAATATAAAGAGCAGTACCGCTCTCCCAGACACGCGGTTTATCTTTGCTTTGATTGGATGACAAAGGAGCAGTATATTATGTACATGATCCTCCACACTTACACTTGGTAAAGATTGAAAAATTAAAAACTGCACAGCAGTTTATACTGGTTCAAAGCAGATAATGCATAGGAGCCACTTAAGCTGCAGGATTGTGAATCTGTCATTATATCTCCCAGACTGTAGAGAGAAATTAGGTGTTTGAAAGCTGTAATGTATCTTTTATTTAGTATGTTCAGGTTTCCATTTTCACTCTGTGGAGCAATGCTTATGGAACAGTGTCTCTCTCTGTATAACCTGAGCACAGTTTTCTTTCCATCCAAGTTAAATCCAAAATCCAAAATGATTCTCTTCTCCCAAGAAGTGTTTGTGCTATCAACTAAAATAAAGCACTTTAAGTTCTTATGCAAGCTCAAGTATATTTGTTGCCTATATTTTTAAAGTCCAAATTATCGTTCCCATTATTATTATTAAGATTTCATTTAATTTTTTATATAATATATTTTGATCATACTTTCCACTCACCATCTCCTACCAACCCAACTTCATGTTTTCTCTGTTTCTTTATCAAAACCATAGCAAAATAAAAAAATAAGAAAATATGAGCAAACAAACTGAAAATACGAAAGAAACCAATAAGACAAAAACATCAAAAGAAAAGGTATGAAAACAGACACACACAAATACCCATGTCTGTTTGTTGTTGTTGTTTTAATTTTATTTAATATTTTTTTTACACTCCAGATATGATCCCCCTCCCAGCCTACCCTCTGACTGTTCCCCACCCCATACCTCCTCCCCAACCCCTGTCTCCACAAGGATCTCCCCACCCTACCAGACCTCTTTACACCCTTGGGCCTCCAGTCTCTTGAAGGTTAGTTGCATCTTCTCTGACTGAATCCAGACCCTGCAGTCCTCTGCTGTATGTGTGTTGGGGGCCTCATATCAGCTGGTGTATGCTGCCTGGTTGTTGTTCCAGTGTTTGAGTGAGGTCTCGTGGGTCCAGGTTAATTAAGTCTGCTAGTCCTGATGACCAAATACTCCTGGGCATGGGCTTTGTCTCGGTTGATATAGACAATGACATTCCATACTAGATAATGGATTGGCATTTGTCAATAACTTCCATTGCGAATAGCTTTTTTGTAGGAGACTCTTGTCTTCTTTTCTTCTCTGTATTGAGATTTTGTCTTGTGTGAATCTGTCCAGGTCTTCTGTACTGTAACATGTCTGAGTTCATATCCATAGCAGCCCTGTTGTTTCTTTAAAATTCTGTTTTTGGAAGTCATCCACTACCTCAGACTCTAAATCTGTATGTGTCTATTTTGATAAAGATGTGTCATTTAGAGATTAGTGCCCTAAAACCTCTCAATTTCTTCAATTGTCTAGTTGTATGGCTTTGTGTTGGTCTACTACTTCGAAAGTTTCTCTGATGAGATTTGAGTGATGCTCTAATATATGGGTAAATCAATATGGCATTACAAGATTTTTTTGCTGTGTTCCTTTAGTTAAGAATAGTAAGAGTTGATTTCCTCAGAACTGCCCATATTTTAAATCTTTGTAACAAAATATTATAAAAAGACTCACTCTTGGTATCTATTGAAATGCCAGTGAGATAGAATTAGTTACTAAAACTATTATCAGACTGATTACATATGAAGCTCTTTAGAGGAAATGATCTGCTACACTTAAGGTCTAGCACTTTCTCAAACTAAAAAGAGAAAAATAAGTGCAGATTTGGGAAGGGTTGATTTTGTGAAATTATTCTAACAGTCTGTTACCTTACTTATTAGGACCTAGAAAAAATTATCATATTTATATACACTTACTTTTATATAGACCTAGGCTTGAGCTACATGTTAAAAAACAACAACAGAATTATGGTTAGAGTGAAAATATGTTCCTCTTTCCACATTTCTTCTAAATTCTAGAGTGGAAAAGACATGCGGATTTTTCAGGAACAGAGTCCTGGTAAGTTTAAAGTGATTATATTTCTGTTCATTTTTGAGTTTCCACTATTTCCATTTTAAAATAAGGATTTATGATATGCTGAACAAACTTTAGCCAACAAAAGTTGCATGACCTACAATGAATGTAATATCCCAAAAGGGCATAATCTAAACCTAGAAATAAAGATGCAAGCATTCCTAATGGGAATTTTCTGGGGAAAGATTCCAGAAAGCAAGCACCAAACAATTGAAATGTGTACATTAGTAAGTCAACGCCATCCAGCCCAGAGCATTCGGGGACCTCAGCCTTAGGAACCAGACCTTCAGTGTGCCAGATCATATACTAAACCAACACATGCTTAGCTCCTAAAATCTTCTGAGTTACACTTCCTGCACAGATTCATTGGAAGTTACACAAGTATTGAGCACATAAATGTTGGGAAGGGTCTGGGTAGATCATGACAAGGCTAATTAACTTTCAGCTTAGTAAAATTGATTCTGAGTTCTAATTTCAGAGCTGTTCATGAACTTGTTTTGATTGCTTTAACCCAACATTCCTGGCACTTTGTTAAAAGAGCTGTGAGACTCTGGTGTAACTATCATGATGTATTCTCTATTTCTATCTGCTTCTCTTTGCCTTTTTTTTTCATCATATTTGTCTAAGAGTAAAAGACAATATTGACCTAAGCATATATTTATTCACTTTTGAATTATTGGGTAGCTTGTAGTTTCTATAGATAAAATAAAAATCTGTGATTAGGTTAATTAAAAGCTAGGCTTCCATTACATAGTTAATGATTAGTGAATTCTGGAACTGAATTAAGCTTGCAACTCAAGTACAAGGCAGAGATGGTCAGATAGAAATGTCTTGGGCTTTTGAAATCTCAAAGCCCACCACACAGTGATACACCCTCTCTATAACACTATAACTCCTTATCCTTCCCAAAAGTTTTACCAACTGCCACCAAACATTCAAATGTATGTGAATATGGGGGCCATAGTAAAACATACAAAGTACAAAAGAAGACAGGACTCACAAGTTTTCTTCCATTGTAATTAATTTAATTTCTTTAAATTTCTATATTTTATGTATAACATGAGTGCTTTGTCTAAATATATAATCTCTGAACCTTGTATATATCTAGTGTCCATGAAGATTAAAAGAGTGTGTTGGAGTGTTGTTCCCTTCACCTCCCTTATCTTCACAGGATGATGGACACCAGCCTTTGAATATAAAGGGAGGGTTTGGATCACTATGAGTATGGCACAATGATTCCAGAAACTGCTGCAACAATTATACAAGTATACTTTAATGTTTCAGGGATACAGCATATAAAGGCTCTTTTAGGGGCCAAGGTAGAAAAGGCTAATTTGTCATAGCATCATGTAATCAGAAAGAGCTAATTGGTTAAAACACAGCACCTAATTGTCATATGGGTGGGAAACCAGAGCAGGACATGTGTGCTGAGTTATTTATTCAGCGTTGCAGAGAGTTTTGTACAAGATCACTTTTCAGGCTAGGCCAGCAACCTGTGTTCAGGGATACTCTCCTGAAAAAGACAAGCAGAAACTCGGAAGCTCCATTGAAAAATGGAGTTTCTCATTTTGCACCAAGCTCAGAAACTCATCCAGATTATGGGAATAACTATCTTAATAACAGGATTTTCCAATGCTGGAACTCTGGAACTGGAGTTACAGATTGTTGAGACTCTTCATGTGAGCACTAGTAATTGCATTGCTTGTAATTTGTGAGCTATCATTTCAATCATAAAAGATGAATACTCTAACAGAAAATTCAAAATAATGATTTCAAACGGCTAATAGAAGTAAACAAAAATATAAAATAGTTCATAGAAGTAATTAAGGTAAAAGTTTAAAGAATTGTGTTCAAAGAGAATTATAATGAACTACAGGTGTAGGTACTTATACTAACAAAAATAATAAAACAAGCTATACACTGAATAACTTAATGTTTAAAGCATATAAATAATTCATGTTATAAATACAAAATGTCAATATACAGCAAACCAGTAGCCAACATCAAACTAAATGGAGAGAAACTTGAAGTAATCCCACTAAGATCAGGAACTAGACAAGGCTGCCAACTTTCTCTCTACATATTAAATATAGTACTTAAAGTCCTAACCAGAGCAATTAGACTGCAAAAGGAGGTCAAAGGGATATAAATTGGAAAGGAAGAAATCAAAATAACACTATTTACAGATGACAAGATATTATAGTCAGGTGACCTCAAGTCTTCTACCAGATATTCCACCTTGGTGTAAATCTAACCAAGCAAGTGAAAGATCTGCATGACAAGAACTTCAAGACTCTGAAGAAAGAAATTGAAGAAGATTTCAGAAGGAAGGATATCCCATGCTCACAGGATTGGTAGGATTAATATAGTAAAAATGGCCATCTTGCCTAAAGCAATCAACAGATTCAATGCAATCCCCAACAAAATTCCACCTCAATTCTTCATAGAGATAGAAAGAGCAATTTGCAAATTCATTTAGAATAACAAAAAAAAAAAAAAAACAGGATAGCGAGAACTATTCTCAATAATAAAAGAACTTTTGTGGGAATCACCATCCCTGACCTCAAGCTGTACTACAGAGCAGTAGTGATAAAAAGCTGCATAGTATTGGTACAGAGACAGGTAGGAATATCAGTGGAATAGAATTGAAGACACAGAAATGAACCCACATACCTATGGTCACTTTATATTTGACAAAAGTGCTAAAAGCATTCAGTGGAAAAAAAACCCAGCATTTACAACAAATAGGGCTGGTGCAACTGCAGGTCAGCATTTAGAAGAATGCAAATCAATTCATTCTTATCTCCTTGTACAAAGCTCAAGTCCAAATGGATCAAGGACCTTCACATAAAACCAGATACACTGGCACTAATAGAAGAGAAAGTGGGGAAGAGCCTTGAATATTTAGGCACTGGGGAAAAGTTCCTGAACAGAACAGCAATGACTCATGCACTAAGATCAAGAATTGACAAATGGGTCCTGATAAAATTGCAAAGTTTCTGTAAGGCAAAGAACACTGTCAATATAACAAAATGGCAACCAACAGATTGGGAAAAGATCTTTATCAATCCTACATCCACTAGAAGGCTAAAATTCAATATATACAAATAACTCGCGAAATTAGACTCTAGACAATCAAATAACCTTATTAAAAATAGGGCACAGAGCTAAACAAATAATTCTCAACTGTGGAAACTGGAATGGTCGACAAACACCTAAAGAAATGTTCAGTATCTTTAGTGATCAGGGAAATGCAAATCAAAACAACCCTGAGATTCCACCTCATACCCATCAGAATGGCTAAGATCAAAAACTCAGGTGATAGCAAATGCTGGTGAGGATGTGAAGAAAGAGGAACACTCTTCCACTGTTGGTAGGATTGCAAGCTGATACAACCACTCTGGAAAGCAGTCTGGCTGTTCCTCAGAAAATTGGACACAGTATTAACTGAGGACTCAGCTATACTACTCCTCGGCATATACCCAAAAGATGCTTCAACATATAACAAGGACACATGCTCCTCTATGTTCATAGCAGCCTTATTTATAATAGCCAGAAGCTGGAAGGAATTCAGATGTCTTTCAAAAGAATAATGGATGAAGAAAATGTGGTACCTTTACACACTGGGGTAGTACTCAGCTATTAAAAACAATGAATTCATGAAATTCTTAAGCAAATGGATGGAACTAGAAAATATCATCCTGAGTAAGGTAACCCAATTACAAAATAATACACATGGCATGCACTCACTGACATTATCCAAAATCTTTCAATACCCAAGATACAACTTAAGACCACATGAAGCTCATGAAGAAGAAAGACCAAAGTGTGGGTCCTTCAGTTCTTCTCAGAAGGAGTAACAAAATACTCATGAGCAAATATGGAGACAAAGTGTAGAGCAAGATTGAAGGAGGGGCTCTGTGGACACTGCCCCACCTGGGGATCCATCTCATATGCAATCACCAAATGCTGACACTGATTGGATGCCAGGAACTGCATGCTGACAGGAGCCTGATATAGCTGTTTCTTGAGAGGCTCTACCAGAGACTGACATATACAGAGGGGGATGCTCACAGCTAACCATTTTACTAATCACAGGGTTCTCAAATGGAGGAGTTAGAGAGAAGACTGAAGGAGCTAAAGGAGTTTGTGGCCCCATGAGTAGAGGGACAATACCAACCAACCAGAGCTCCCAGTGTCTAAACCACCAGCCTGGAAACAAACATGGAGGGATCCATGGCTCCAGCTCTATATGTAGGGGAGGATGGCCTTGTTGGACATTGGTGGGAGAGCCTTGGTCTTTCTAAGGCTGAATGTCTTAGTGTGGGGGAATTCGAGGGTAAGGAGGTGGGAGTAGGTGGGTGCGTGGGAGGACATCCTCACAGAAGCAGGAGGAAGGGGTATGAGGGGATTTAGGGGGGGTGGAGAAAGGGATAACATCTGAAATGTAAATAAATAAAATATCCAGTAAGAAAGTTGACTAAATAAATACAGAATGTATAAACACATGCATGAAATGGCAATAAAGATAGACAGAAGGAGAGAGAAGGGATGATTACTTATTAGAGGTAGCCGGCATGGTCGTTCAACACTAGATGAATTTGGAAGGTTTAGGATCATGCTGAAGTTTAATATTGAGCAGATAGAGGCCTGGAGAAACTGAAAGACTTTATAAAGAAAGGCAGTCATAGGAGATAGTACATCAATATCAAGGAATACACAGCACAGATAGGTGTGAGGAGAGGGGAAAGGATGACAGAGGTAGTAAACCCAATGCATTCAATATATATAATAAAATAATATACTTTATAAGTGTATAAATTTTTATAAGAAGTTGAGTAAGTTGAATGCTTATTCTTAGTATAATAAAGGTAATACATGGAAGAAATAAATGTTTAAAAAATGAATAATGGCTAATAACTTATATTTTAAAAAGATGAATCTGTTTTATAGCAATTAATTCACTTATTGTTATTTTTTTATTCAAGGAAATTTATCACTAGCATTTTATTTCCTAGGAAATTCACATCCACAAGCAATTTTGGTAATTTGAATAGAAAAAATACATGACACTGACACTTTAGTAACTACAAGGTAATTGCATTTATTTACTGAATTAAGACAATTCTTTCTCTTGTCCTATATAACTCCATTATTACTCTTTTGTTTAGTGTCAAAGCTTATTAACAAGATTAAATTCATTATAGAAAGTGTTTTTAAATTCTTTATTACTTAATACTCATTCTCAAAAAAATAGCACTTGCATTTTGGAGGAAGTGATTTACAACTAGTGCCAGAACTTATTCTACTTAGGATCAGATATAGCTGTGCCATCCAAACAGGGAATTGGAAACCAGAAGTGGAGTCCTGGAGAGGTCATTCCGGGATAGTAAATATTTTGATTTCAAAGTATCAAAGAAGTTTTTAGATAACTTTTGCTTATGTTTACACACCTCTCTCTTTATTTTTAACAATTGTTAGCTAATTAGCCTATAACAGGTTTAAAACAGAGCTATTGTTAGTCAGAAAAAGATGTGACAGAGTTGAGATGAGGAAGATCCAATGTGGAAACTGGACATATCTGTTTCTATCTTTTATTCTGTCTGATTAAAATGATCTACATACAGAAGTAGTCATTTCTCCACTTCTAAATAGTAATTTTCCTAAAAATCCTTTATAATATTCTGTTTTGAGAATGGTTTTGACTTGCTGTTTTACTAAGGATGAACTTGAACTTCTGATCCTCCTGCCTCTACCTACCAAGTACTGGAATTATAGACAAAGGTCACCAACTCTTTACACCAATTGTAACTGAAAGTATATAGGACACACCATTATAGGAACTTTAAATTTTTTGTTACTTTTTTCTATTTTATTTTACTGAAAATAGATTTTTATACAATACATTCTGATTAACCTTTCACATCCCCCAACACTTCCCAGATACTCTTTGTCCCCTCAATTCTAACCCACTCATATTCACAACCTATGTTCCTCTCAATAAAAAAAACAAAGGCAGCTAATAAAAGCAAATCAAACTAAAGCAAAGTAAGACAGAATGAGACAAAACAACAAGCAAAAAGACTTTTAGGTAATAAAACACACATAACAACAACAACAGCAACAACAGATGCAACAGCAACAGCAGCAGAAACAACAACAAAACGAATTTCAAATGTTCCATTGAGTTTGTCTTAATTTGGCCGTTGACTGCTGGGCATAGGGCCTGGCTTTAAAAATGGTTTGTCTACAATAATCCCGTCATTGACGTTGCCCATCGTCGACAGCCTAAAGCCTCCGACCATCGATGTGACTCGTCTCACATCAATGTTTTGGGGTTGTGAACTTGTCTAAGACCCCCCATAATTAGACATCCAAATTCAAAACTCACATAGTTGGGATTGATCATAAGACGCCTTCTCTAACTAAACAGAGAAGGGGGAGATGCCAGAAGCCAGGACCCTCGCCCTTACCCTCACCCCCTACCTTTCCCCACCTGCACAATGTCCCCTGAAGCTTGGCAACTGCAAGATCCTGCTTGGCAGCTGCAGATAGACTCAAAGCAGTGTACCATATCTTCTGAAGAATAGCAGGGAGACCATAACTCAAGCAGTGTACCATATCTTGTGAAGAATAGCAGATAGATAATAATTCAAGGCAGTGTACCGTATAGACCATGACATGTTTCAAGGCACAGGCCAAGAAGATTCTGTACTTTTCCACCACCTGATCCCTCTTACTCCTTCCCCTTGTAAAACATGCTATAAAAAAGCATTTCATGTTCAAAAAAAATTAAATAAAAAAAAGAAAAAAAAGAAAAAAATGGTTTGTATACCCACTGACAAACCCTATTGGAAAAAAATACAATTTCTTCATTTTCTAGTAGTTATCAATCAGAAATACCTTCAGGTTACAGATACAAGCTGGCATTCAATTCCCCTCTAAGTGCTGGTGTTCTATTGGGATCAAACGTCAGGACTCTGCCCTTGTCATCATATTCTCTGATTTTATGTGTGTCCCTCTGATTTCTAGAAGGTCTTTTTTCAGAGCAAAACAAAACAAAAACCAAAATAGGACAAAACATGCAAATAAACAGAAAACAAATATAGACAAACAAAGCACAAAGACAAATATACACATTCACATTAGCATAAAAAGAAATCTCATAAAATCCATAGCTTCTGGTTCTTACAGTCATTCTGCTTTCTCTCCCACAGAGTTCTCTGAGTACTTACAAAGGCTCTGACTCTAGACACTGTGTCAGTGGGTCTCTACGTTTATTCTCACTACTGAAGCAGGAAGGTTCTCTAATGATGGCTGAGTAAGATATTGATGTATGATTATATTAGAATATCATTAGGATTCATTCTTTTACTACGCTTCTTTAGCAGAACTATGGTATTTGGATTTCCCCAGGCCCATAAGCTATCTAGTCTCTGATTCTTGGCCAGCTAAGCAGAATTGAACATAGGTTTCAATTCATGGACAGAGTCTTAAGTCTGATAATATAGTGCTTAGATATTCTGACAAATTTTTGTCACTATTTTTACCAGTGTGCCATGCTGTATATATCAAACTTGTCTCTTTACAACAGACAGGGAAATAATGACAGTCCAAAGAAAGGATCAAAACAAGGCAAATTTAGTGGTCCAGTGAGTCCACTGAAGTTCTTAAAAGGAATATGGAATTAGGTCATGACTTAATAACAGCTATACCACCAAAACCGTACTATAGCATGCATGACAACTCCTGAAGGAAACAACCTGGACTTCCTTGTGCTATATGCTGCTAGCTCAACCAATAAGATGGCCTTCTACTATAGGTGCTTGCTATTGCTTATAAAACAATAATGGGGCATCAGGGTTTATAAACCTTATAGTTTCCTAAGAAACTACATAATAATATATCACATAATAATATATTATATGTTATGTATTTCAAATATAAAAGTATTAATATTACACAATGTATCATATGTTATATACTAATATTAATATATTAAAATAAATTATATCTTATTTTAATAGATGAAATATTGAATATTACATAACATAATTATATATAAAATATATATTTTTAATTAGAAAATATATTAGGAATACATATTCTAAATTATGTTATATATGAAATATATAATAAATTATAATATACTAATGTATTTTATATTCATTCATATATACTAATACTGCATTATATGATGATAATCAATGCCATACATAATTAATAATTAATTATATAGATATAATATTACATAAATACTCATGAACATAACTGATTGAACATGAGGTGGACAACACACATACCAGAGTAAATAGACGAATCCCACGAGTCCTCAGTACCACACAAACAAGTTCACATAAGAATGCTGGGTGGGGAATTGTAGCATTACACTAGGGAGAACATATGAAATATTTGTCTATTGTGTATTTTTTCATAGTGCTCTGCTTCCTTGTCTTATCCATTATTTCTTCCCCTCTCCTCTCTATGCTTATTGACATGTAGGACAAAGTTTCATCTTATTTTATTGATCTACTCTATCTATCTATCTATCTATCTATCTATCTATCTATCTATCTATCATCTATCTATCATCTATCTATCTATCATCTATCTATCTAACTGTCTGTCTATCTATCTTTCTATCATCTATCTATCATCTATCTATGTATCATCTATCTATCTATCTATCTATCTATCTATCATGTATCTATCTAGCTGTCTGTCTATCTATCTTTGTATCATCTATCTATCATCTATCTATCTATCTATCTATCATCTATCTATCATCTATCTATCTATCATCTATCTGTCTATCTATCTATCATCTATCTATCATCTATCTATCTGTCTATCTATTTATCATCTATCTGTCTATCATCTACCTATCTATCATCTATCTATCTATCATTTATCTATCATTTATCTATCTATCTATCTATCTATCTATCTATCTATCTATCTATCTATCATCTATCTATCCAGTTGTTTGATAGTTTGTTTGTTTACCTTATTTTTTCCTTAAATTGTTTCGAGACAGGCTTTCTCTGTGTAGCTCTGGCTGTCCTGCAACTCACTTTGTAAACCAGGTTGTCCTGGACCTCAATGATGTTTCTGACTTTGTCTCCTGAAACAGATTAATGGTCTGTACAATCTCCTAAGACCTGGAATTAATGGTATGTACCACTACCACCCTGCTGAAAAAAATTCATGATACTTGTAATAATTGGTTAACAAAGAGGCATCTCATTAAAACAACAAGTAACATACTGACTTTTATTCTAAAGCATGTTATCATTTGTAACTGTATTATATAATGAATTTCCCCAAAATTCCTTCTGTAACATTAGCCAATGAATTTGGGAAAACAACAGCTATATTGTTTCCCATCAATTAATTTTTTTAAAGTCAGTTAAAGGAGTTTGCTTTATTTCTCTGTTTTTTCCCGCAGTATAGTCCTTTTTCAGTCCAATTTCTTATATTATGATTTTAGATATTAAAGGGAAAGCATGAACTTATGGATAAGGTTCTGATGTGTATCACATAAATTATATGTTTAAAACTAGATTTAACAAGTCAGGTAGCATAAAAACAGCCCTTTCTCTTTCAAAGCTTCTTATACATACCACTTACAATAAATCTTTGATGGGTTAGTTCATGTAAAAAAATACAAAAGTTGAGTTTTAAAAAGCCAAATGCTTATAAATATAAGAAAACATATCATTCTCTGGGATCAAATAATTAACAGTATGGAGATTCACATATTTTTACTTTATACAATGCGACATACTTGAGACTGATCAGGTTTTTCAGTCACAAATATTCCAAAGAGATTATAGAGTGTTTAGTATTATAAAATTAGCAGAAAATGGATTCCAGACCTTTCAGTTGACCCACTTCCAATGACTAATGAAACCATTTTGCTTCACATTTGGGTTCTTCTGTAATCTTAGCATCTACTGTATGGGGGTCAGACTAACTACTCATGTTCGTCATGACTTCCCACAGGATGCTTGGCCTTTTGCCTCTTGGTTATCTTCTTAATAGATGGGGCTGTGTAAGTCTTTGTTGCTGGGGTGCAAAGAAAGCTAACGAGGACCAAGAGGTTTCTAAAACTGAACAACAGAAACCTTGTTAAAATTTTTTATCATCATTTTCTTAAAAGTCTATTTAATTTTTCTATTTCTTCTGAAAGAATCTTCGAGTATTGCTGCATAACATCATTTCTACTTAAAATGTAAAAGCAATCAGGAAGTCTACCAACAAAACACCAAAAAAAAAATCTTAGAATTAAAGAGGCCTATGAAAAAGAATTTCTGAAAATAAGGCAGTAATAAAGCTGCACAAAGATCTTTACATATATAAGAAAGAGACACAGGCAGGACAAAATTGAATAGAAAATGTTATTGTTGCCAAGGGCATGACAGAGTTTCCAGCTTCTGATTCACAGGAGGTTAAAAGTGTTTTCGGGGAACATGATGTATTTTTTTCTGACTATAGGAATATAAAATAATGAAACATATTTTAGGGCTTTCATGAAAGCAGGTAAAAATTTTATATGAATTCCCTGTGCAGATTTCAAAATCAACTCTGGATCTTTTAAAGAAAATACCTTTGCATTATTTCTAATTCTGGCCCAAAGTATTTTCTCTTCAACTTACATGTGATTAAAAATTTAGAGAACATTTTCCATGATGTTAGAAAACTAAAATGCTCTGGGATACAATATTTCAGGAGATATTCTGAGCACTTCTCACATGACTCCCATCAGTATATCAAAAATAAACCTGAGTGACACTCTTGAAGACTAGAATGCAGACAGTACCTACTCTTGATAAAATACTAAATGAGACACATATTCAAATGGTCTGAGATCATTTTATCTTAACACAAGGAACATTGTGAAATAAAATTTTATATCTGACACCAATTTATAGAACTTTATAATAAATACATTAAGTTTATCAGCCTTTTAAACATGAATAAACTATCAATACCATGTCTTCAAAATATATATATTTATTTAACCCTGTTAGAAGTGAGTAGATGTAAGAATGGGCAGACATGTCACGGCTTGGTTGTAAGGTCAGAAGACAACGTTATGGAATGAGTTTCCTCCTTCCACACTTGTGTGAGACTTAGGGATTAAGCTTAAGTGTTTAGGTTTGTGTGATGGTGATGACCACATGTTTACCTGCTAAGTCATCTATCTATCTCCTAATATAGACACATCTTTTGTATAATTTATAATACATTCCTGAAAAAATATGAAAAAAGTATAATAGACCATCATGTTAAAATTATATTTACAATATTTATTTAATGATTTCATTTGTATGTTTCTGAGCTTATGTGTATGTGTATATTTGTGAATAAGTATGTGTTTCTGTGTGTTTGTGTGTATTTGTATGTGATTGCTGTCAAGAGTCAAGAAAGTCAGAAGAAAGTATCAGCTCCCTGGAACTAAAATTACTGATATTTGTTGTGGACAACCATCTATGAGATGAGAAATGCCCTTGATCACTTATACATCTCTACAGCCTCAAAATCTTTTAATTATTAATAGGTGATATGCATATTATCTACATGTAAAGATATATAGACATACAAACACACACACATCTATCTATCTATCTATCTATCTATCTATCTATCATCTATCTATCTATCTATCTATCCATCTGTATAATATCTACAAATATATATACATATGTAGATATTGTACATATACCCATCTGCTGTATACACACACACATATATGTATGTGTATGTATACATATATATATATACATATATATATACATATATATATGTGTGTGTGTATGTGTATATGTATATGTGTATATATATGTATATGTATATATATATATATACATATATATATATATGTGTGTGTGTGTGTGTGTGCATATGTGTGTGTGTGTGTATTCATACTCACCATGAATTGAACATGTAAGTTTAAATAATGGTACTTTTCTATATTTTGAAGGCATGAAGGAAATAATGTAGTATATAATAGTATACAAATATTGACAAAATTCCTTATGTTTTAATACTTATAAATATAGTTTACAATGAATATATATACTACATCTTTTATAATTATTAATGTTCACTAATGTTATTTTAAGAGATTTAAGTATTTTAATTAATGCTTGATGATATATTTTTGCAAGTAACTTTTCATATCTCTTGGTTTACATATGTACAGTTGTCAATTAATTTTTCATCACATTATGTATTTACAAATACTTCTTTAGCAACAATGCACAATAACAATTAATTTGACAAATTAATTTAAAGATATCTTTTTAATGTACAAGCATATTCTGTGTCATGGAATACCTGTCATGGAATGCCAATAGGAAAATGCAAAGAGGTTGGGGTTCCCCTACCATGTGACTGTTAAATTCTAGAATAGGAAAGGGAGACAGACAATACCAAGAAAGAATATGTACTCAGTGTTATACAATGAGCTTAATGCAGACTGGTGTATTCACTTTGGAAAACAATATGGAGATTTCTCAAGAAGCTTAAAGTATATACACTATACAATCTGGCTATACCACTTTTGGGCATAAGCCAAGGGACTCTGCATACTACTATAAAAGTATATGTTCCTCTTTGTTTACAGCTGTTTTATTCCCAATAGCCAGGAAATAGAAACAGGAAAGATTAAGTGAGATGGAAGATGAGGAATCAGGAAGGGTAAAAACTAAAGAGAGGGATAACTATCATTAAAGAGGTTTAGAAAACATTATTGGGAAACTTAATATTGTAGACATGTCCTAAAATATACAGGAAACCAGATATAAAAATCGTTCAAATGTAGTTGCCTGATAGCAAAGCAGAATTGCCTCTACTAGTCACTGCAGGCTAATAAATAAAAAAGTTCAGGCTCCAGAATTAGGTCACCTTTTATGGAGTTATTGACAAGTAACTTCCCATTAATCTGCTTTCTTCCAACTACACAAAAATTACAGATCATTGCCAATGTTCTTGATTGTTCTTTTGCATTTGTTGATAAGATTATATTCTTTGAAAACATTACATACTCAAACCACAGAATACAGAATTAATATGGAAGCTTCATTCCTAGTGGTTACCTTTCATATTGAAAAAAAGTATATGTTCTGTCAAAGCAGAAAAGTAATCACTAATGTTTCCCATCAGTGAACTACACAAGCAACAGTAACCACGAGCCTGGTATGAAATATTGTCTGATGCAACAGTGCCATGAGTGTGGTGAAAGTAAAGTCACATTTTGATTGTGTTTAAAGTTAGGACCAAATTAGAAATACATACTGAGTATCAATATTGTCAGCAAGACTTGTGGCTAAACATGTCATATGCCTTAGGAGAGACTCTACAATTATAACTCTGGTAACTGTGTATGGTATTAAACCAACTACTAATGGCTCCCTGTCATAACCATAGATTACTGTATTTCTTAGTCATTGTCTTATCTTAATCTGGACAAAGAGCAACTAACAAGATTCTGTGGACTGCTTAACTCTAAACAAGACCTCCATTTCATAGATTGCCCCATTCCAGTGATCATGGATATTTGTAGAACATGGGCAAAATGATAGTAAGAATGAGAGACAACAGAAGACTACAAACACAAGAAAGAGTGATTTCCAGCAGGACAGTAGCACATTATAAATTTATAGTATAAATCTATAGTATTTGAAACAGCATGAGAAGATCAGTACAAGCTCAAGCCAAAGGAAAACCCAGTATGGATAACAGAGTTGGGCACATAGTTCTACCAATAGAGCTATTGGTAACTGGTAGTGGTTGAGAGTGAGGAAATGAAAGAAAGAGAGAGAGAGAGAAGAATATATATATATATATATATATATTCTTCTCTATATCTGTGTATCGTGGTGGACTCACAACGGGAGGGAGGCGGGGGCGTGTTCTGGAGCGTGAGAGAGAGAGAGAGAGAGAGAGAGAATGTTTTTTAAAGGTGTTTTCCCTGGCAGACTGACTATACTCCAGTGGAAGCTTGTACATCCAAGAGTATATAAGCCGTTTCAATTGTATATGACTCTTGTTTTATTTATATTTAGTTAGTTAGTTAGTTTTGAAAGTACAAAAATTTCAGTGTGTACACAAGGTTGGTGAGTCTGTGAAAATTTATGAGAGAGATGAATATTATCAAATCATGTTGTACAGATTCTCAAAGAAGTAATAAAGAAGAGACAAAAATAACATAAAACTAAAATATATAATGTAAGTAAAAACTACATAAAACATTTATTTAGCCAAAATATTGTAAAAATGAAAATCTATATAAGATATTTTTCATATCTGCTGGTTTTTATAAGATATATACAACCCTCCATAATTGTTTTGATAAAAATACCAATCAAATGTGATAATTATCTTAGTTCTAGAAAGTTCTATTCTCTATTTTGAAACTAAATAACTAGACCTGTGATTAGTAGATATGACAATGCTACATGGGCAGGGATTGATTGTAGGAGGAGCTAAGGTGGCAGGAGTAAGAAGAGGAAAAGAAGAAGGAAGAGGAGGAGCTAGAAGAGACATGGAGGCAGATGTTCATGTGTCTATAGCAGTCAAACGTAGATGGTATATCTAGGTTGGGTATTGGGTTACACCTCTGATTGAGTTGGCATCTTGTTATTGATCATAACCAAATATAAAAGCTTTTGAATAATCTAAGCATTAGAGTCTCATTTGTACCGGGGCTCTGTGGTTGGTGGGATGGTCTGGGCAATGCCCAGCCTTGCGGAGACAGTGTGGAAGATTGGCAGAGCCATCTCCCATGCTGGTGTCTCGTGGGTGGCAGGGCTGGCCGATTCTAGCTGCAGCATGCATGTTTCCTTCGGCCGAGAAACATGGCAGCTGAGGTAGGCAGAGCCTCTGCAGCTTAGATAGTCAGGATGGCCTGAGGCTGTTTTAAAATAACTACTTCGATAATTGATAACTATTTCTGATTGTGAAATGCAATGAAGCATTATGAGAAAATTTATGGCCCTAAATAGTGACTAAGTCAAATACTATATTTTGAAAATATCTTATATATTTTAGTCTTATTAGTTTCCCAGGATAGAATAATGACTCAATATTTAGCTATCCCCCTAAGAAATATTTAAAGTTTGGTTAAATTGTTTTAAACTTTTAAAATACATTTTTCCTTATTACTTTAATTAACAAACATATTTTATATGTGATTTGATTTCTCCTAATGAATATATACTTGAAAAATGATGCTTTTAGGAGGAAAACTTTGTAGTTAGTACGTGAATAAACTAAGTTAAGAAAAAGTAGGGTTATGAAGTCATTGCTCTTTATAAAGTTCGAGTTTGTTTCAACATACTTTCTTGAGACTAAATATTATTAGGAGTATTGTATAACATTATTTGTAAAAGATGTTAAGACTATTATAGTTTCTAGAGACAAAATTTAAAGAAATGCTTTCTTGTCCATTAATTTAAATGCCATATATTTATTAAACATAAACGTATTTAGAAAACATTATATTAACCCTTTGCTTATCCAACACTTTAAAATATATACCTCATATTATTAGAGAGAAATTTTATTTTATAAAAGAAGATATTAAAAGGCTGAAAGATTCACCTTCAATAAAATTGCACATAACAACTAACATTAAACAAAAATAGATGGCTAGTCTCCCAGAAGGGAGGATCTGTCTTTGGTAGCAGGTTGGTAAGAGGACTTCTAAAGTTCTGTCAACAGGAAATTATTTATTTCCTACTCACCTGATTTATAACCTAAAATTCTACTGGAGATGAAGCAATAGAAGTCAGAGACATGATGAAATTTTATCTAAACTAGAGTAATAGAAAAAGAACCTCAAAGATGATTGAGCCATTTTATTTGAATGTTTCACTGGCTCATGTACCAGAAAGGCTAGAACTTAACTTATTCTCCCACCGTTTTCTGAGGAGATCAATCTGCTGGTGCGTTAGGCAATTGCTAACTATGATAGTCTTAAAAACGAGGTGTGTGTGTGTGTGTGTGTACATATGTATCTGCAGATATATGTGTATATGTGTGTATATACATATGTACCTGCACATTGAAAGGCCTCCAACCATCTGTGTCCAATCTGAAAACTTTATTTTCCTCATTATTACTTTTAACAACATCACTCATTACTGTGCCATCGAATCATGATACTACTTAGATTATAAATTTTACTGGGCTTTCATGGAATTCTTTATTTCTCATTGTTTTGAAATGTTCCATTTGAGACTTTTGTACAATTTTGTTTCAAGAACGGTAAACAATTGTGTCAAACAAAACAAAACGAGTGTGTCCAGCACATACTGTCTTCAATATTACTACTACTACTACTGCTAATATCCTCAAACCATCAAAAAAACATGATTACTTAGAAACATATATTTAGATTACCTTTACTGTATTTTAGTTACTAATATGCTCAAGGTTATTTACTTGAATTATTTACTAAGTGCCTAGCATGATAGGAAATGTTATCCTTTCTATTTTTCATAAACAAATGACTAAGTAAAATAAATTAAATTAGATCACTTAGTGTTATACAGCATAGAAAATATGTGACCTTAGATAGCAAGGGTCTAAAATACTTGTTTAAATATTTCTTTTAGTGGCTGGGAAAGCAAGAAAAGATGAATGTTAAGCAAAGATAATTAACTTTTCAAAATGCTGTGCATAGTTATTACAGGAGAAATGATGATGTTGAACATTCCTTTATTGTCATATAAAACAGACTTATGAAAGTCATTCTAGACCAAAAGATCTGTCTTCAGATATGTGAAAGAAATTTAGAGTATTTAGAGATATTGTTGTGCCTATTAACTAAAGGAAATATTATCTAAATAAACACACTAAACTGTATGGTGATAGTAATTTCTAGGCCCTCCAAAAATTCATATACAATGGCATATACAAAAATGGATTCTGATTCTGTATATGATCTTGTTTTGGACTCAACATAATGAAACCCATAGGTATATGGGTAGAACTTATAATAAACATCCTGAGTGACCAAAACCAGGCCCAGAAAGATAAATATTAAGTTTACTTTTATTTAAAAACATATGCTTTAAATTTTCAGATATATATGTCTTGTTTTATATACCCATAGAATTCAAGAAAATAATATAGTACAATATAGTGGTGAATCTCTCAAAGAAGGGGGGCATAGAGCCCTATATTATAAAGAATAAATAGGGTATAATAGAGGAAAAAGTATTAAATATGGTGGGAGTTAGGAGAGTGAAGTAGATGACGAAATAGGGAGGAATAACTAATATTGAAGATCTTTAGAAAAGCCACATGAACCTCAAGTATTTAAGTAGCTTATATATATATACATATACATATATATACATATATATATATATGTATATGTATATATATATTTTAAATGGAACTACTCTATCATGGATACCAATACCACATCTAGACTAAATATTTCATGCCAGGTAATAGTAAACCTAAAATCAGAAACAGGTTAATTCTCCTTGAGTTGTTGGATAGTGAGACCAACAGGTAATCCAAATAGTATAAGTTATTGCTATTGCCTTGGGTTGTCCTCTAGTACTAGAACCAAATCCTGAAGATAACACATAACTGATTCACAAAATTTACGGAGTTCAGATAAGTACTACTGTGGAAGCTTTCTCTTTACAGGCTGGTTTTCACAGTGTTGGAACATATGATACACTATCAGTAAATAATAAC
Organism: Grammomys surdaster; assembly: GCF_004785775.1. Taxonomy (NCBI): domain Eukaryota; kingdom Metazoa; phylum Chordata; class Mammalia; order Rodentia; family Muridae; genus Grammomys; species Grammomys surdaster. The sequence continues at coordinate 6,149,112 of NW_021604577.1, forward strand.
AACAACAATAATAAATGTCTTATCTACTTGTGAATCTGGCAAGCTACAGTAATGACTGTCATTGTAAGATATACCAATTAGAACAATAACGGCACAAAAGGTATCGGTGTGTCAAACCATTCACTGATTATATTTAGGGCTGTATAAAATCGAACCCATTTCTGCCAGCATAGGAGAACCTATTGTTAGGTCAGAGGACTTAGGTAGAACCTTACTACAATAATTTTTTCTTGTAAAGTATCTTTAGAGATCTGTAGAAAAAAATTCAAGGGATTTTCTTTCCAGTTTAAAGATTGAGAATTTATGAATAAGTTCTATCTAAAATTACTTAGTGACACATAAACTATTTCAAAATTGGTAATTCTCACATATATGTTTTTTTTTGAAAAAATATTTGTAGAGACACAAGAAAAAAGAGAGAGAATTGAGCTTCTACTACCTGCCCATCAATCAACAGATTTCAGTTATTGTCAATTCTTGAAGTGTTAGGCTTTTAACTTAAAGGTTTGTAAAATATGTATTCATCATATATATTTTAACTTAAATGTGATGAAAAATATACAGAAATAAAAATCATTCTAAGGTTTAGTTGGAACAGTATAATTAAAATAATTCTTTCTTCCTTTGTAAATGAATCACTAGGATATATTATACATGGGTCTTGTACAGACTGCATTCCAATATTGTCTTGGCTTACTTCAATTACCACAAAGTGAAGTCCCAAGTCCAGAGGAATGAGAACAGTAAGAATGTAGAAGTGTAAAATTTCTTTTAGAAATCAGCATGAAATAAGCAGAGCTTACGTAATATGAAAGTTTAATAAAAAACATTTTGACATTCATTTTCAATCTGCCAGAAATAAAATTATTTTTTACTTAATTTTGCATGCTTCAGGTGTTTCTTTTTATTCTTAGTTATTTACGTACTTACCATTCTGATCACAGCTTCCCCCTCTACCCTCCCCTCCCACGTTCCTCCCTCTCACCTCCCCTCTCCCCAACACCCCTGCTCCCCCCTTCTTCTGAGAAGGGAAGTCCTCCAATGGATATCAACCAGCCTTGGAATATCAAGTAGCAGTAAGGCTAGAAACATGGATTCTTTTATACAGAATTGCTTCATGGCCTTACAAACTATATAATCAAAAAACAAAGCAAATCTCTATTCCACACCTTAACCTTTTACTCTGTATCATGGTTTGCAGTTTTATTTCTCCCTCTAACTTTTAAGATTTCAGTACAAGTAACTTCCTGCATGTCTAGATTTGTGGCCCATTCATGTTTCGTACCAACAGAGACCAGAAAATGGTGACAGATCCTCTGAAAGGGGAATTAACAATGTTTGAGAGCTGTTCATGAACTGAACTCTGGTGCTGTATAAGAGTAGTCAGTATTCTTATCAGATTGATAATATCTCCAGCCCCTTTAGCAAGTTTTGAGACACTTCAGTAGAATCTTAAATATCATTTATATTTGTGAATGATTATCTTTAGTCCCATGTTCTTTTTTGTGTGTTTTATTTTATTTTTTACTGGATATTTATTTATTTACATTACAGATGTCATCCCCTTTCCCCATTTCCCCTCCCTAAAACCCCCATCCAATTCTGCCTCTTCCTTTTTGCTTTTATACCATTTTAATTACATGTATGTATTAAGGTCAGTTCTGAAAATGGACCCCCAGACAGAGTTATTAAATTAACAAGTTGGCAAGCCAAGGATGGGTAAGATTCTGCACAGAGCCTTACCAACCTAAAACATAAGTGCATTGCTTTGGATAATGTAGATTCCGTGATGGTTAAGGAAGGCATTCTTGTCAGAATGACCTAAGACAGGCTCAGTCTTGTTAAAGAAATAAAAATGAGGGAGTGGCAAAGAGCCTTGGGGCTGCTTGGCAAAAATCTGACATGAGCCAAGAACAAGGAAATGGGCTCCTTGTCAGGAATATAACATTAGCCAAGGACAAGGAAGTGAACTTCAGGCAGGAATCTGACATTAGGCTAGAACAAAGAAGTAATTTCAGGCAGAAATCTAAATTTTAGGCTAGAACAAGGAAGTAGGCTTTAGACATAAAAATGACTTTGGGCTAGACCAGGGAAACCAGCTCAGATATTTTGGTCATCCTGACAAGCCCTTAGAAACAGTGGTCATGGGAGTATTCATGTAACTGTGTTTAATATCTTGCTTGTTCTTTGACTATTTGCATCTATTGTATTGCCAGACCCTCAGTCCCAGTTTTTGGTTTGTTTGTTTGTTTATTTTCTGTTTTTATTTTTTGTTGTTTTGTTTTAACAGTAGACATACATGCAGAGATAGATTTACAGGGTATGAATTATTGAGGAGACCAGCTGTGGGCTACAGGGTTCTGTCCCCTCACTTGGTATTCTGTGGCTTTGAGACTATAGCAATGGTAGTTGTTGGAGTAAGAATGTTGTTTACTGTGTTCTGTGATCCTGTAAGTAGGAGCAGGGCAAAGAGGAGCAGCCAAATTTCAAGAATCACACGTTATAATTTTAAAAACAGTCTTCAGTTGGGAAGAATACTCTTGTTCCCTTCCTGCCCCCTTCAGGCTCTCCATGCCCACTGCAGGGGTCTCAGCCTCTTTTGGATCTACTACTCTCAAGAGGATATCATCTGAAGTTCCTTTGGTTTTGCAGGCCATGGAAACAAGAAGGAACAAACAATACTGAATATTAAGAGCAAGGAAAGTATGCACTAAAGTTTCAGGGAAAACAAGCTAAAAGCAAAATTAGCTATAAGCTAAATTTGGCTTAGTTGACTCAATTGCGAATTTGCAACTTCAGCTCATATCAAGTAATGGGTACCAGTGTCAAAGTGTACTTTTACAAGTTTTTTAGTTCTCATTGATACAAAATTCAAAATGGTCTTGAAAAGTAACATTTTCATTTCTCTTTATAAGTCTGTTGCATGTATATTAGAGCTTCTCAAGTAATGTTTTTATGGAATGCGAGATGCATGTTCCTACGTTTGCCTTTGCCTTTTTTTGGCCCTTCTGTTGGTTTGTTTGAGTCATCTTATTCCTGATTTTATTTTATCTTATTACTCTTTAGATGCCTGTTTATATTCTACTGAGAACAAGAAACAACGGATATTTTGGTAGTTGAGAAGCTAAGGAAGGATCTGGGAAGAGTTGACGGGGGGAAGGGGGTATGGGGCTCTAATCAGAATTTACTATATGAAAAAATCTATAAAATCTATTTGCAATAAAAATAAATGGCAAAATCAGGCTAGTCAAAATGGAATCTCAGCAGCTTCCAGGAGGAAGAATGTAGAAAGAGGAACAGTTATTTCTTTAGTTACAAGTCAAGGACACAGATAGCTTCAGTAATGCTAGATATTTTGAATGTATGAGATCAAGAACCTACAAAAGTAATCTCATGTCTCCTGGGAACAGAGGAAAATAGTTCTCTCTCCCAGTTTGTCATGAAAGGCAGAAGAAGAATCTATCAGGGCACTAATCCCCAAGCTGAGAACCACTTGAAAGAAAGATTATCTGTGGCATCTCTCAGGAATTCCTGTCATGTACATCACATTCTGGTTTAATAAAAATCCAATAATAGATTTTTGTCTTTGTGTGAAATGTCTTGCAGTTTAAGATTTTTTCTGGTGATTATGTTTGCATAGTATATAGCACATTGAAATGTTATAATGTTTTCATATTCTTTGTTTCTTATTTATTAGATATTTTTTACTTTCATTTCAAGTGTTATCTCCTTTTCCAGTTCCCCCCACCCAGAAACACCCTATCCCATCCCCCCTCCCCCTGCTTCAATAAGGGTGCTCCCCGGTCCACCCACCCACTCTTGCTTGGCATTTGTCTATGCTGGGGGATCAAGCCTTCCCATGACCAAGGGCCTCTCTTACCGTTGATGTCCTCCAAGACCATCCTCTGCTACGTATATGGCTAGAGCCATGAATCCCTCCATGTCTACTGTTTGGTTGGTGCTTTAATCTCTGTTAGCTTGGGGGGCGGTGAGGGAGGGGATGGTCTGGTTGGTTGATATTGTTGCTCTTCCTATGTGGTTACAAACCCCTTCAGTTCCTTCAGTCCTTTCTCTGACTCGTCTATTGAGGCCCCTGTGCTCAGTCCAATAGTTGACTGAGAGCATCCACCTCGGTATTTGTCAGGCTCTAGCAGAGCCTCTCAGGAGACAGTTATATCAGACTCCTGTCAGCATGTACTTCTTGGCATCTAATAGCGTGTCTGGGTTTGGAGATTGTATATGGGATAGATCCCCAGGTGGGGCAGACTCTAGATGGCCATTCCTTCAGTCTCTGCTTCTGTATAATGAATAACTCAAACTAATTTGCAAGCTAATTCACATATTTACATTGTTTGTTCAGTTGCAACTTAATCATAATTTAACTGCCATCATAATTTAACTTTCTGTTGATATGACAAGTAGGATTTCAAAAGTGACAACAGAAAATCAAAAAAAAAAAAACCACCTCCTCCCCACAAAACAAACACACAAACAAACAAACAAAAATCATGGGGAAGAAAGGATTTGTTTCAGTCAGCAGTCTGAAGAAAGCCAAGGCAGAAACTCAAGGCAGAACCCAGAAGTAGGAACTGAAATAGTAGCAATTGGATTGGGGAATGCTGTTTACTGGCTTGCACTCCATGGTTGATCCACCTCCTTTCATAAACAGTCCAGGATGCCACAACCAAGAGTGGCACATACTACAACAGGCTAGACCCTCCTATATCAAGAATTAATCAATAAAATGCTCTAGAGTCTTCATTTCATTACAAGATACTAGATGAATATACTTAATTGAGGCTCCTTCTTTCAGAAGGTGCTTAGTCTGTGCCATGTTGATTAAAACTCAACCAGCACAAACTCTTCAGCTCCAAGCCCTTGGGTTCTGGTATCCACCATTCTTATCTTTCTTGCTCTATATTCATTTAGTATAGAGTCTACATTGAAGAAAGAATAGGTACTGTTGACTCTTCAGATTGCCTTTATTTCACTTAGTATGATGTCTTCTAATATCATAGATGTCCCTCAAATGGTAGAAGTTTCTTCTTTTTAAAGTTGAATAATTATAAATTAAAATTGAATATTATAGTTAAATTTTCTATATTTTTAATCACATATTATTTAATAGAAAAAACAGCCATTCAATAAGGGTGGAAGGTACATGTATAATTTATTTTTATAGGGTTCTTAGTGAAACACAATGCCTATATATCTTTAAGGTGTATGCTTTGATAACTTGATACCGGAAGACATTAAAATATTCAACAAAACTATTATACATTTCTATGTTTCTCAACACCTGAGTTGATTCTATAACTTGGCTATTGTTGAAAGGGGTGCAATGGTCATGGCATTGCAGGTGGTCCTCAGCACAGTTTAAATATATAGCTATATATGTAATTGCTGTATTAAATGAAAATTAAGAAATTCTCAAACTACTTTTATCACCTACAGTCATTTACTCTGCTATCAAGAGGAGACAAAGTTTCCTTCTCTTCACATAATTCTTAGCACTTGTTACTTTTATTTTTTTCTAGTAATAACCATTCCAGAGGGAAGAGGGCATTTTTTGCTTTATTATTTTTCAAATATCATCATTCTCTCAGCATTTTTTAAAAATATTCTGAACATCTTGTATTGACAAGGTGTATCAGTTAGTAAAGGTGGAAACTGTCACCAAGCATTTCTACCTGAGGTCCCTCCTAGGTATCCACAAGATGGAAGCAGACAGTCTGAAAGTTGTATTTTTATATACACAAATACTGCCCCCTGACACACACTAAATTAATGCAGTAAAAAATCAAATCATTATTTACTTCATAGAAAGGTATCTTTTGGACAATGGATTATTTTCATATAAATTTTTATTACTGTTGCTGATGGGAACATTTTATTGTTACATTTAGGTGTGGTTTCAAATAGTTCAGGCTTGCCTCAAATTTGTTACAGAGCAGAATCTGGCCTTCCATGAAATCAAAGTGTTGATTTGTACATTTGAAAAGGAAATTTTATTTATATACATTTTAATGTTACCCCCTTTCCTGATTTCTCCTCCATGAATCCCCTATCAATCCTCCCTCACCCACCCACTCACTCTTGCCTCACCGCCCTGGCGTTCCCCTACACTGGGGCATCCAGTCTTTACAGGACCAAGGGTCTTTCCTCCCACTGATGCCAGATAAGGCCATCTTCTACTACTTATGTGGCTGGAGCCATTGATCTCTCCATGTGTACCCTTTGGTGGTTTAGTCCCAGGGCACTCGAGGTGGGAGGGTTGTCTGGTTGGTTGATATTGTTGTTCTTTCTATGGGGTTGCAAACTCCTTCAGCTCCTTCAGTCCTTTCTCTAGCTCCCCCATTGGGGACCCTATGCTCAGTCCAATGATTGACTGAGAGCATCCACCTCTGTATTTGTCAGGCTCTGGCAGACTCTCTCAGGAGACAGCTATATCAGGCTCCATCAGGTTGCACTTCATGGCATCCACAGTAGTGTCTGGGTATGGTATCTGTATATGGGAGAGATCCCCAGATGAAGCAGTCTCTGGATGGTCTTTCCTTCGGTCTCTGCTCCACATTTTGTCTCCGTATTTCCTCCCTTGAGTATTTTGTTTCCCCTTCTAAGAAGGGCTGAAGCAACCACACTTCCTTCTTCTTCTTGAACTTCATGTGGTCTGTGAATTATATCTTGAATATTCCGAGCTTTTCAGCTAATGTCCACTTATCAGTGAGTGCATACCATGTGTATTCTTTTGTGACTGGGTTATCTCACTCAGGACGTTCTTGAGCAATTGGCTATCTCCCTAGCCCTATAACCTATTGGTTGTAACACTGTAATACAAATATCTGTATGAATCCTTTATATTTTCATTTTGTGAATATAGAAAGAAATCAATTGCCTAGTCTATAGAAACCCACATTTTTATTTAGCTCAATCTCCATGGCTCTGTGTTATTTTACGTTTTCCTGTCAATTAGTCAGGAGCTTTAAATTTCCACATCCTTTTCAAATATTTATAGTTTTCATGTTTTGTTAATAATCATTCTAATGGGTGTGAAGTGGTATCCCACTCATGTTTTTATTTGTATTCTGTTAATGACTGGTAATGTTGAGTTTATGGTTATCATCCAGCTTCTTTCATAGAGATGTTTCTTCAGATGCTTTCTAATTTGCTTAGACTATAGGTTTCAATGTTAGAAGTTGAGCTCATAGGACTAGAAAGATGGCTCAGCAGATAAGAACACACAGGCTCTTACAGTGGACCAGAGTTCAGTTTCTACAACTCCCTTGGGCAGCTCTCACCCTCCTGGAACTCATAGTTCAGGGATCTGATGTCGTCTTCTGACCTTTATGCATATCTACACAGTTGTACATACATTCACACCCCAGTCATACATACATATACAATAAAATAAAAATAAATTTAAAAAATTTGTTGTATGTATCTCTCCTGAGACATTAATTTGCTAGTATTTTAACTCTTTGTCATCTTGGTCTTCTGCTGATAATGTCAATGAGCACAGAGAATTTTTAGTCTTTTTGTTCTTGTTGAGCCTCAGGTATATAGTGTTGTGAGCACATATGTGCATGCTCGCCAGAGACTCTCACTATCTAAGATGAGCAGGCCTAGTACTCTGGGTTCAACCACTCCTGTTTCCTGAGGGCTAGAATCATCCCTGTGTTTAAAAGAATGGATACACAATTTTAGTTTTGTACAACCCACTTTGGTTTAGTTTTGCTGCTTGAATTTTAGGTCCACATACATGAAATGTTTGCCAACTTTGGCATCAAGA